>NC_061111.1:233421397-233730737 GCF_002878395.1 Capsicum annuum | reverse complement strand
ATTTCCCATGAACTAGGTTAGCCTAAAACACGAAATTAATTCCCATATGACATAAATATATAATTATTCACTCATTCGTTCCCTAATTTCATCATTTTCTCTCAAAAGTAAGAAACCATAGTTTCAAAATTCAAGAACAAGGATCAAGAATTCCTTCAAGAACCTTCAAGGATTAACATTCTAAGGTATGCTAGTTGTTTATTCATGGGTACTTTTTATCCATGAAGCCCAAAAATCTCTTTCAAAATATAAGATTGTATATTTATGAGTTTTCATGAGTTACTTGAATTGAATTTCATGTTTATGTTATTTTTGGGTTTTGATTCATGTTATAAGCTATTAACTACAAGAATTCATACTATTATGTGATGATTTACATGATGTTCATGATAAACACTTTAATTTGCAATTTTATGGATGTAGCCATGGTAAAAGGATGTATTGATTATTGTTTGACCAAAGCATGCTCCCCATATGTTTGAAAAAATGCTTTTAGTGAGAAAATAGTTCCATTATAGTATGTTGACAAGAAATTCTGATTCATGTACAAGTTCATGGCTTTTAAATGCTCAATGAAATGCCTCAATGATTGTATTATGAGTTGTTGGCTATTGCCAAGTATGCAAGAGCTGTCATATGTCATTACTACTTATGCTATCGAGTCCTTGGGATATTTAATACCCACAAACTTAGTTGTGTGCCTAGAGCTAGTGTCAATCACAAAGTAATCTCATTTTTATCATGATCAGCAGAATTCGCAGTTAGTTTTAGATCTCAGTAGAACTTAGTCAGTTACATAACAAAGGAAAACTCAGTAAACTCAATAAACTCAGTCCAGTTTAGTCCAGTATACTCAGTTCAGTGTCTGTTCAATTGTTAGTAGGATTTAGCACTAAGTGAACCCAAGGATGTGGAATCACCTGCCAGCAGAGGGTGTGATCCTTAGAAGTAGTCCTTATGTTCTAGAACTATGTAGCCAGCATAGGTTGAGACATCAAACCTTTCTGGTTAGGGTTAATGAGGTTGCTTAACCTGTCAACTGAGGGTGCCACCATTCTCATTAGAGTACCTGCCAGACAAGGGTCACTCACAGCCCATCCTTACCCATGGCACAGTAGTAACACCCTTCCAATTGGGGTTACCCCAAATTTGTCTATTAAAAAAGGGCATGTCGATTAAATAATTACCTCCCATAGTGTCAGTTTTAGTCTTCAGTAAAGAATTCAGATAGTTCTACAGAATTAGGACTGTTAACTACAATCACTCAGCTCTGCTAGTTTAATCGGCATCAGAACTGTCATACACAATCACTCAATTATTATTTATATCAGTTATCAGTAATCCATGTTAACAGTAAACTCAGTATTCAGAATCCTTATAACTTTAGTTACAATTATGTAGTCATATATGTATTCTCACATAGTCATGTTCATGTTATTCAGTCAGTTTTAGTTCATGCATATGAACCTTTGCATTCAGCCTTACTTCGCTTTGCGTACCAGTACATTCTAATGTACTGACACATACTTTTCTCTTACGCTATGGTGTTTTATACCATTGGTTTGAACGCTCAAATTCCCGTTTGCGCTTAGTATCTCAGATATCAGCAGTCAGAGTCAATGGTAAGTCCTCATAGTTCGGGGACATGATTGTTTAATTATTTCATAATTTCAATAGTTAGTTATTTCAGTAGTCATCGTAGTTAGTTGGGGACATATCCCATCACCCCTGTAGTTCAGACAGTTTTAGAGACTTTCAGACTAGAGTATTTGAGACAATTATTTTTAGTTTTGGTATTGTTATACCTTGTTCAGACAATGTTTTACTCAGTATTATTCAGTTTTTAACCTTATGGTAGATATTCTGTCAGATTTCTACATTTATGCAGTTATATTGTTATTATAGTATTACTATTATGCAGAGCTCACAGTAGGTACCAGTATTGCGTTAGCTAGTGGTCCTTCGGGATTTTTAGCACCTTGTAGCATCTGGGGTTCAAGACTTGGGGTGTTACAAATTTGGTATCAAAACCTAAGGTTCAATAGAGTCCTAGGAAGTCTAGAAGCCGCATAGAGTAGAGTCTTATGCATGGGTGTGTAGCGCGCCATACTTATGGATAGGAGGCTATGAGGTGTTTAGGAATTATTTCCCTTCTTTCAGTACTCATGTCATGCGAGTGAGAATGAGCTCAAGTTAAACTCTCAATCTAATCCATTTCTCCCTTTCACTTACTGAACATGCCTTCCAAGAAGGGTAAAGAAAGGTAAACTAGAAATCAGTCAGCATCTCAACCCGTTCAGGAAAATCCCCTAGACGAACACGTCTCTCATAAAGAATTCAAGATTGCAGTCACTACTCTATCCTGTTCAGTTGCTTCCCAAAATGAATGCCCAGCTGTCGCTCTGTCTAACCCAGTGGTCAATTTTTCTGTGGCCAGGATTCGACACTTTAGCTGAATGAATCCTCCTTCTTTTACCGAGTCTAAGTTAGACAAGGACCTATAAAAGTATCTTGATTAAGTAAAAAAGATTACAGACATTACTGGAGTGACTGCTAGTGAGAGTGCTGAGCTAGCTATTACTTATTGTAGGATGTGGCTCACTTTTCGTTTAAACAGTGAAAAGTAAATAGGGCTGTAGAAGTAGGGCCCATTGAATGGGAGGATTTTTCCACTACTTTTTTAGATAGATTATTTCCACTAGATCTAAGAGAAGCTAGGGTGTTAGAATTTATTAACCTCAAGTAGGGAAATATGACAGTTAAAGAGTATTCTCTCAAGTTTACTCAATTAGCTAGATATGCTCCTCAGGTGATGGCAGATAGCAGATCCTGAATGAGTAAGTTTGTATCTGGAGTGAGTGATAGTATGGTCAGAAGTATAGAACTGCCATGTTGATTAGTAAGATTGACTTGGCTAGGCTCATGATCTATGCTCATCAGATAGAACAGCAGGAGAAATAAGAAGAGAGAAAAGCAGAACAAGAAAGCTAGGACAGGCAGTTTAAACTTTGCTTAGCCTAAGAAAGAGGGTGGGAATTGTTATCAGTTTCAACAAAAATCTTCAGTTCCAGCTCCATCCTCAGCTAGTGCCCCAGTGCCAAAATTTAGAGACAACAATAGAGATAGGGTGCCAGGCTCTATGTCTCAGGGTAGTGTCAGCAACGCTCGAACCAATCCTCTTTATCAGACTTATGGTAAGAACCATCAGGGTATTTGTAGTTCTAGTAGTGATGTTTGTTTTGGGTATGTCAAGCCAGGACACAGAGTCAGATATTATCCCCAATCAGGTTCTTAGGGTCAGCGTAACTGTCCTCTAGCTCTATCCAGTTGCCCAAATCAGCAGGGTGCCTTATCTAGTGCCACCAGTGGGCAATGCCCAAATAGACTTTATTCTTAATCCTGATAGGATTAGGAAATTTCTCTTGATATGGTCACTGGTATGTTACAGATATTTCATATGTATGTTTATGCTTTGGTAGATCTAGGAGCTTTCTTGTCTTTTGTTACTCCTTCAATATGCATGTTTATGCTTTGCTAGATCCAGGAGCTTCCTTGTCTTTTGTTACTCCTTATATAGCCATTGATTTTAAAGTCAATCTTGAAATTCTAGCAGAGCCATTCTCAGTCTCTACCTCAGTTGGCAAATCCATCATATCCTGGCGGGTATACAGGAACTGTCCAGTTATGGTATCTCAAAAAGTCACTTCCACAGACTCAGCCAAATTAGAGATAACTAATTTTAATGTCATTATCGGCATGGATTGGCTTTATTCCTGCTATGCCACAGTCAACTGCAGAAACAAAATTGTCCAGTTTCAGTTTCCAAATGAACTTTTCCTAGAGTGGAGGGGTAGTACTTCAGCACTCAGAGGTCAGCTTATTTCCTACCTAAGGGCGGGAAAAATAAATTATAAGGGTTGTGTCTATCACTTTCTGAGAGTCTGCAACTCCAATTCAAAAACTCCCAGTGTTGAATTAGTCTAAGTAGTGAATGAATACTTAAATATTTTTCCTAAAGATCCTCAAAATTTTTCTCGAAAGGCGAATAGACTTTAGCATCAACCTTCTTCTACATACTCAGCCCATATCTATTCCACCATATAAAATGGCATCTGCAGAGCTCAGAGAATTTAAAGAACAGCTGAAGGATCTCTTTGAAAAGGGATTCATTAAACCCAGTGTGTCCCCATGGGGTGCACCAATTCTATTCGTGCTTAAGAAAGATGGTTCTCTCAGAATGTGCAAAGACTACCGTCATCTCAATAAGGTCACAGTCAAAAACAAGTATCCACTTCCCAGAATCGATGAATTTTTTTAGCAGCTTTAGGGTGCCAGTAAATTTTCTATGATAGACCTCAGATCAGGCTATGATCAGCTCAAAAACAGAGAATATGACATCCCGAAGAAAACTTTTAGAACTCGGTATGGTCACTTCAAATTCTTAGTCATGTCCTTTGGTCTAACCAATGCCCCAGTAACTTTCATGTACTTGATGAACAGTGTGTTTAAGAAGTACTTGGACATGTTCTTCATAGGCTTCATAGATGACATCCTTGTTTATTCCCGCAGTGAGCGTGATCCATCTTCGAATAGTATTCCAGACCCTAAGAAATCATTAGTTATTTGCCAAAATTAGTAAGTACAAATTTTGTCTAATATTAGTAACATGCCTTGGAAATATCATTTCAAGTGATGGCATTAGAGTTGATCCCCAAAAGAACAAAGCAGTGAGAAATTGGACTAGACCCATCTCTCCTTCAGATATCAGAAGTTTCTTGGGTTTTGCTTGCTATTACAAATAGTTTGTTGATGGATTTTTTTCTATTGCATCCCCTATTTCCAGATTGAATCCGAAGAAAGTCAAATTCCAGTGGTCAGATTCTTGTGAGAAGATCTTTCAAAAGTTGAAGACTCGACTTACCTCAGTCCCAGTTTTGGCTCTCCCAGATGGTTCAGATTGTCTTTGTGGTGTACAGTGATGCATCTAAAGTAGGTTTGGGTTGTGTCCTCATGCAGCATGGTAAGTTCATAGCCTACGCCTCCAGACAACTTAAACCTCATGAGAAGAACTATCCGACTATGATCTTGAGTTAGCAGTAGTAGTGTTTGCCTTAAAGATTTGGAGGCACTATTTGTATGGGGTGCACGTTGATATGTTTACCGACCATAAGAGACTTCAGTATGTGTTCTCTTAGTAAGATCTCAACCTCTGTCAGAGAAGGTGGTTGAAGTTTTTAAAAGACTATGACATGAGTGTCCTTTATCATCCAGGCAAGGCCAATGTAGTGCTCTCAGTAGATTGTCTATTGGTAGTGTTGCTCATGTTGAGGAGAGTAAAAAGTTAGCCCAGGAAGTTCATCAGTTAGCCTAACTAGTTGTCCGCTTAGTCGATTATGCAGAAAGTAGTATATAGGTGCAGAGTAGTTTAGAATCATCTATAGTTTTTGAAGCGAAGGAGAGATAAGATAGGGATCCCCATTTAGTCAAGTTGAAAAAGTCAGTCACAGATCAGAAAGTAGAGGTTTTTTCCCAAGGAGAAGATGGTGTTCTGCATTGTCAAGGTTGTCTATGTGTGCTTAGTGTTGATGACTTAAGAGAATGAATTCTTATTGAAGTGCATGATGTGCAACACTCGATTCACCTAGGGGCCACTTAGATGTACCATAATTTTTGGAACATCTATTGTTTGAGTGGGATGAAGAGAGATATCACAGAGTTTATGGCTAAGTACTCAACATGTCAGTAGGTTAAGATTGAGCATCAGAAGCATAGTGGGTTCATGCAGGTGTTTAGTTTTCCTACTTGGAACTGGGAAGAAGTGAATATGGACTTTGTGATGGGTTAGCCTCATACTCATAGTCAACATGATTTAGTTTGGGACATTGTAAACAAGGATTACGCTAAACTTTTTATCAGAGAGTTGTTCATATTACAGGATATTCTGTTATCACTTATCTTAGATAGAGGTACCCAGTTCACCTCTCATTTATGGAGAGTATTGCAAAAGGGTCTTGGTACCCGAGTTCATCTCAGTACAACCTTTCATACTCAGAAATATGGTCAAGCAGAGAGGACCATTCAAACTTTAGAAGATATGCTAAGGGCGTATGAAATTGATTTTAAATGTGTTTAGGATGACCACTTGCCTTATATTGAGTTTGCATTAAATAATAGCTATCATTACACTATTCATATGGCTCCATTTGAAGCTCTCTACAGTAGGAGATGCAGATCTCCAATTAATTGGTTCGAAGTGCGTGAGGCCGTTGTAGTAGGGCCTGACTTGGTATTCGATACCTTAGAAAAAGTTTAGTAGGTCAGAGAAAGGCTCAAGACAGCTCAGAGCTATTAGAAATCATACGCGGATATGTGAAGAAGGATCTTGAGATTGAGATCAGTGATTTAGTATATTTGAAAATCGCTTCCATGAATGGAGTAACGAGATTTTGCAAGAAAGGGAAACTCAGTCCCCGATAGTTCGGTCCCTTCAAAATTCTTAGTTGCTTCGGTAAAGTATCTTATGATCTCGAATTGCCTTCAGATCTCTCTTCAGTCAACCCAGTGTTCCATCACTCCTTTCTTAAGTAGTGCATAGGTGAACTAGTAGTCTAGACCCTATAGAGGGCCCAAAAATTTAGAATGGTCTTTCTTTCGAAGTGGTTCCAGTTTAGATCCTCGATTATCATATTCTTAGACAGAGGAAAAAAAAATTCCCTTAGTAAATGTTCGTTGGTGAAATTAGTCCATTGAAGGAGTACTTGGGAAGCAGAAGAAGATATACGGACGAAGTATCCTTACATCTTCTCCGCAAAGTCAGATCTATCTTAAGGTAATAGATTTCCTTAGCTTTACTCAACTTCATGTTTAGATTTAATTTATAAACTTTGTATCTATTACCATCACATATTCAGTCATGCATTTCTTATTTCAAACAGGTACTCATGCATAGACATGCACGTTCAGTAAGAAACTTCAGCTTATACGTATCCTCAGTCATGTACTCATGCATCAAATATGCATGCTCAGCATAAAATTACAGTTAATCAGTAATGTCAGTCATGTAACCATGTTTTAGATATCCACGCTCAGTGACTAAGTTTAGTTTATCTATGTTCTCAGCTTAGTCAGTCACATTCGAGAATGAATGTTCCCAAGGGGTAGATATTGTAAGACCCCATAAAAATCGTAAGCTTAACTCAACCTTGAAAGCTTATTGAGGGGTCCCAAAGTTAGAAAATTTCAGCTAGGTATTAGATTTTAGTCCTTTCTAAGCCCTTTGAGCTTCAGTGAATTTATTTAAGACCTTTCTAACCTTTAAAAGTTAATTTTTAAGTTGAGTCATATTCAGGGATGGAAATAGCATGTCTCGGGTAAGTTTCAATTTTTTTTTTGATGAGGATTAGAATTGAATACAAACTTAAAAAATTGTAGCTCACCGCAATTAGACCATTTTGCGTTGAGTATAACGATGGTCCATCCATCGCATCACGATGAAAACAATTTTGGCCTTTGGAAAATTCCAGTAGCTCACTGCGATTAGGCCGCATTATGGTAAGGCTCAAATATGCAATTATCATGATTTAGAAACTCATCGCGATTGGGCTATGTCGCGGTGAGCATAGAGATGGCCACTCCACCGCGTCGTGGTGAGGCTTTAATCTGCATTCCAGTTATGGGATTTTAAATCCCAGTGGCATCTTAGACATTTTCCATGAACTAGGTCAGCCTAAAACACGAAATTAATTCCCATATGATCTAAATATATCATTGTTCACTCAATTGTTCACCAATTTCATCATCTTCTCTCAAAAGCAAGAAACCCTAGTTTCAAAATTCAAGAACAAGTCTCAAGAATTCCTTTAAGAAGCTTTAAGGATTAACATTGTAAGGTATGCTAGGTGTTTATTCATGGGTACCTTTCATCTATGAAGCCCAAGAATCTCTTTCAAAATACAGGATTATATATTTAAGAGTTTTCATAAGTTATTTGAATTGAATTTCATGTTTATGTTGTTCTTGAGTTTTGATTTTTGATATAAACTATTAACTACAAGAATTCATTCATTTATGTGATGATTTACAAGATGTTCATAACAAACCCTTCAATTTTTAAGTTCCTGGATATAGCCATGGTAATAGGATATATTGATTATTGTGTGACCAAAGCATGCTCCCGATATATTTAACAAAATACCTATGTGGATGAAATAGTTCCATTATAGTATGTTGACAAGAAATTCTAATTCATGTACAAGTTCATGACTTTCAAATGCTCGATAAAATGCCTCAATGGCTGTATTGGGAGTTGTTGGCTATTTCTAAGTATGCAAGTGTTGTCATGTATCATTACTACTCATGCTATCAAGTCTTGGGGGTATTTAATACCCGAAAACATAGCTCTATCTCGAGATCCAGTGTCAGTCATAGAGTAATCTCAGTCTTATCACGATTAGCAGAACTCTAAGTTAGTTTTAGAACTCAGTAGAACTCAGTCAGTTACATAACTTAGGAAAACTCTGTAAACTCAATAAAATAAGTCCAGTTTAGTCTAGTATACTCAGTTTAGTGTCTTTTCAGTTGGGCAAAGGATTCAACACCGAGTGAACCCAAGCATGGGGACTCACTTGCCAACTGAGGGTGTGATCCATAGAAGAGTTCTTTGTATTCCAGAACTCTATAGAAAACATAGGTAGAGACATCAAACCTATTAGGAGAGTGTTGATGAGCTAGCTTAACCTGTTAGCTGAGGGTCCCACTATTTTCATTAGAGTGCCTGACAGTCGAGGGTCACTTATAGCTTGTCCTTACCCGTGGCACTCTACTAACGCCCTTCCAACTGGGTTACAGGTTGGGCCCCAAATCTATCTAGAAAAAAAGGGCATGTCGGTTAGATGATTACCTTCCACAATTTCAGTTTTAGTCTTCAGTAAAAAATTTAGATAGTTCTACAGAATCAAGATTTTCAGCTACAGTCACTTAGCTCAGTACGAAACTTAGCTAGTTCATCAGCATCAGAACTGTCAGACACAGTCACAGATTAATCAGTTATCAGTAATCCATGTTAATAGTAAACGTAGTATTCAGATTCCTTATGAGTTCAATTACAGTTATGTATTCATATATGTATTCTCACGCAATCATGTTCGTGTTATTCAGTCAGTTTTAGTTCATGCATATGAACCTTTGCATTCATCCTTACTTCACATTGCGTACTAGTACATTCTCACATATTAACGCATACTTTTCTCTTTTGCTATGGTGTTTTGTACCATATGGTCGGATGCTCAAGTTCCCGATTGCACTTACCAGCTTAGATATTAGCAATCAGAGTTAGTGGTGAGTCCTTATAGTTTGAGGACAGGATTGTTTCATCATTTCATTATTTTAGTACTCAGTTATTTAAGTATCGGAGTTAGTTGGGGACCGGTCCCATCAACTCCACAGTTCAAATAGTTTTAGAGCCTTTAAGACTAGAGTATTACAGATAGTTAATTTTAGTTTTGGTATTGTTATACCATGTTCAAACATTGCTTTACTTAGTATTATTCAGTTTTGAACCTTATGGCAGATATTCCACCATATTTCTGCATTTATTTAGTTATATTGTTACTACAGTATTTCTATTATCCAGAGCTCAAAGCAGATACAAGTCATAGGTTAGCTAGTGGTCTTTCAGGATTGTTAGCATTGTGTAGCATCCGGGGTACCATACTCGGGGCATTATAGAATATAATGTAACACCCCACATTTTTTAACTAGAAATCGAATCATCGTTCCTACGTGTGGAAACTCTAATCTCGTGACTAATATTTTAATACATGAGTCATGATCTTTATCCTAGTGTGGGAAGTTTTTTCAAAGAGAAAAATGTTCATAGAAACCACCTAGAGCAAAGTTGAGCTAAGAATATTTGATTCGTTCAAAGTTTGGTATTCAATTCTACAAGGGTCGACTTTGGATGTGTATAACTTTTGATATAAGTGGAATTTTATCAACTCAAGACCTACCAAATTATAGATAATTGAGTCATCTTTCCAACTATACCAGTTTCACATTAATCTGATACCCAAGCAAAAAGTTATAGCCATTTTTGAGAGGGAGACAATGAGGTCACGTGATTAGCATCCGACGCACTCTCTCTTATTTTCAGGTTTATGTTTCCACATATTTTAGGGAAATAGGGTCATTTAACTTCACCAAACCCATCAAAAACACAAGATATAAGACGCTAAAGAGATTTTGTAACATCATTATTCTCTCTTCCTCTTCAAGAAAAACCTACTCCCCCAAAGATCAAGAATCAAGCACTTGGGTCAAGATTTCTAAGAAATGAATCAACATTTGGGTTCCATCCTTCAAACTAAGTAATCTAAGGTATGTGTGGCTGTCCTAAATTTCATGGGCATATATAAATTATTTTAGTATGTTTTGAAATTATGAATTCATATATTCATGAAAGGTTTTGAAAATAATTTAAAAGAATATGCATTATGAATCCTTTTCAATGATATAATGTTTTGGTTTTGAGTCATTCCCCTAAAATTGATTTGTACTTGTATATTATTATGTATGAATTTTTAAGTATGAATGTTGAATTGAGAGCATATATATTTATAACCCCTCTCTTGTTGTAAAGCCCCTTGTTTTCATATGTTATGAGTTATTCACTAGTGTATTGATAAACATGATACACATATCTTTACTATTGTTCAAGAACTTGATATTGATTAAAAACTGAAGAGAGGGTGTTTTCTTGTAAATATAAATGAAAAGTGATGGTTTAAAGAGTTGCAAGTTCTTCTATAAAGTAATGGACAACTACATGTTTATGAATTGAAAGAGAGAATCTTTGAATAAGTTTCATGTATTTCGTTATACAAATTATTTCCTACTATTAGAATGATTTGGTGGTGTAAAAATTATGTTTTTAATGAAAGAACTGTAACACGATAATGTATCACTAAGATGTATGAATTTCAAGTCTTGGTATGACGAAACCAAATAGATGAATGCCATTGCAGATTCAGAACAGACTAAAAATAAAGATTTTACTCAGAGTTTTAATTCAAAAAGATGCATGTTTAGAAAAGGTTAAAGATGGGCTTAAAGAGTGTTAGATGGTTACCCGAAGAAAGTACGAAATGAAAAAATCAGTGCTAGAAACCGTGATTTGTTGACACGGGGTTATGGTACTATGTTGTGTGGTCTTGTGTACCTTGATTTATCTCATCGTAATTTGGGACTATGGTTAGGAGCCATGCTTTATGATCTTGTGCACTACCATGACATGTTGATTTGATTGGGGATCATGGCACCATGCTATGTGGCCTTGTGTGTCTCCCCATGTTGATACTCTAATCCTTGCAACAAACTTGGATTGGAGGCTTGACTGACGAGTCAACGCTGCATTCCATATAGCCCGTGGAATTAGTATTTGTAGAGTGTACCATCTATCTCGGAAGTAACATAAAGAGTGGTTCATGATTTCAAGGAAATGTTTCAAAGTCTTTAAAGTATGCCCATGTGTTTTTCCTATATTATATGTAAACTGTTTTATGAATTTATCTCACTTATGTAGTATGAAAGTACATTACTTTGGATTGCTCTACTTACCAGTACATTTGTATTGACTCCTTATATTTTAGGATCTGAGGCTTAGTCCTAGGGTCTTGCTAAGTAGTAGATCGGTGTGTCTGAGATTTGCAATTGGTGAGCCTTGTCTATTTCGGAAGGTGTGGTTTATAAGACATTTTTATTTCATCTTAATTTAAGGTCCGACTTAGGGCCTTGTCCCAGCTTTCAATCAAATATTATTTTTATGTTATTAGAGATTTCGCAGACTTGTGTCATGTGTTTTGAATATTATGAACTTAATATCGCATTGTTTAGTCAAAGTAAGATATGGGCCATGTTTTTGTTTATTATCTTTTCTGCACTTATTTATGCTATATGAATGTTGTGAATGATTGTCCGATAGAAAAGGGCATTCGGGCCTTTATGGTTCGGGATGCTCATTGCGGCCAGGGTCTCGACTCGGGGCGTGACATCAACACTCTCCATCAATGGAGATACATTCATCAATTTATTAATAATCTATTAAAACTAAGTAAATAGTTTAGCTACCAAGTATTTATAGTTTGGCAAAATATTACTTAAGCAGGTCCCAAAAGCGACCCAAATTTAAGAAAAGGCTTATCAGGGGTTGTTTTGATCCGCTCTTGAATTGCTAGAGTGGATCAAAAGAGGATCGAAAGCACCTTGGGTGCATGTGCCCTTCCAAGGGGCTTTCAATCCCCTTTAAAGTGGATCAAAAGAAGACCGACATTGTCCTGGGAGCATTTCCCTTCCAATGGTCTTTCAAGCTCCATTTTACATTCCTCTGGCTCCTCCATTGATCTTTTATCCAATGTGTGTGCGATCATCAACAAATTACACCCTCTTAACTGTAAGAAGACCTCGTAAAGTACCTCATACTTCATGAACAAACCTTGGATCTTTAGGATTTTCTATCTTAACATATTGTAAACAACATGGAGCTAATCTGGATTATATCAAACTCTCCATCTTAAGAATTATTTGACATCAAATTCAAGGGGTGATCATTTTCTATCATGTAAAATAGTAAAAGATCACACATATTGAAGGTATTGTGCACTAGATATTTTGGAGGAAGTTCCATCTTGTAGGCATTATTATTTGTCCTTTTAAGCACTTAAAATGGACCATCACCTCATGGCATTGATTTGACTTTTCCTTGAGTTGGAAACCTATCCATCCGGAGGTTCACCCATACCCTATCACCCAGTTCAAGCATAAGTCACTTCTTTACCTTGTTTACTCTTTTAGCCATCTCTTGATTTTTCTTTTCAAGGTGAATCCTCTCCTTCTCATGTATATTCATAATGGTTTCCGCCCTCTTGTTTCCATCAAAGCTTATCACAACATCACTAAGAAAAGAAGAGAGATCTAAGGGGGGAAGGGTGTTAATACCATAAAAACATTCAAAGGAAGCCATACCAATAGTCAAATAAATAACACGATTAAAAGTAAGTTTGACTAAAAGTAGTTAGTCCTCCCAAGAGGAAATTTATCCTTTAAATAATGTGCGTAACATAGAACCTAAAGTACTATTACTAGATCCATTTGCCCATAGGTTTGTGGATGGCATGACTTTGAGAAAATCAATTTGGTGCCAAGCCTACACCCACAACAACATCCAAAAGTGACTAAGGGACTTAGAGTCCCTATCACTAACAATGGTCCAAGGAATTCTTTGTATTTTGACAACAAGCTTAATTAAAAAAGAAGCCACATTAGGAGCCTCATCATTTTTATGACAAAATAAAATGAGCCATTTTTTAGAACCTATCTACCACAACAAAAATGTAATTTTTACCCCTCCTCATCCTAGGAATACCCAAAACAAAATCCATAGAGATGTCAAGCCATAAGTAGTGAGGAGTGGGTAACGGGGTGTATAATCCTTGAGGAAGAAGGCAGGATTTTGCACTTCTACAATCCATGCATTGACTACCAGTTCTAGAAATATCTTGACATATTTTTTGCTAATAGAATTATTCCTCGAGGATTCCAAGGGTCTTATCAATTCTAAAGTGAATTATCATACCACCATCATGTGTATCTCTTAAAATAAGCTCTCTTCTAGAGATATAGGGCACACATAATCTTTTTCTTTTGAATAAGAAACCATCAAACTTTGGAGTAGGGCATAGATGCACTATCCTTCTCCCACCTTTTCCTATATCATGTCTCATAATCTTGGTAGATTTGAGAAAATTTTCAGTCCTCGGGGTACATTGTCTTTAAACTCTAAAATTCTATCAATTGAGAAGACTATGTAGAGATAAGCACATGCTTCATTGACAATGCATCGGCTACCACATTTTCTTTTTCCTTTTTGTATTGGATTACATAAGGTGAAGTCTCTAGGAAAACAATCAACTTGACATGTCATTTATTGAGTTTATCTTGGGCCCAAAGATGTTTCTAGGATTCATTGTTGGCTTAAATCACAAACTCTTTGGGCTACAAATAATGTTGCCAATTATCCAAGGCTCTAATGAAGGCGTATAACTGTAGATCACAAGTGGAATAATTTATAGTTGTGCCCTTAATATTTTCACTAATAGAGGCAATATATTTATGATCTTGTATTAAGACGACACCTATTTCTACCTTAGTTACATCACATTAAATTTCTAACATCTTATTAAAATTGGGTAACTACAACAAGGGGGCAGAGCAAAGCATATCCTTCAAAGCTTCAAATGCATTGGCTTTCTTATCACTATATTTAAAAGGATTTCCTTATGGATCACCTCAGTCAAGGGAGGCTCAATGGTACTAAATCCTTTGAAAATAGCCTATAAAAACTATCCAACCCACGGATGCTTCTTACTTTACCAATGGATTTTAGAATTGGCCTATTATTGAATGTGTCTATCTTAGATTCATCCACCTAGACTCCATTTGAGCTCATAACAAATCCCAAGAAAACAAATTTATTCACACCAATAGAACACTTTTCAAGATTAGCATACAACTTCTTTTTTCTAACCACTTCAAACACATTTTTTAAATGTAAGACATGTTCTTTAAGGGATTTTTCATAAACAAGGACATCATCAAAATCTACCCCAACAAATTTCCCAATGAACAGTTTCATCACATGGTTTATCAACCAGATAAAGGTACTAAGAGTGTTGGTGAGGCCAAAAGGCATGACTAAAAATTCATATAGACCAAATTTTATCTTGAATGCAGTCTTCCACTCATCACCCAGTTGCATCCAAATTTGGTGGTACTCGCTCCTAAGATCTATGTTAGAAAACTCATAAGAACTATTCACCTCGTCAAACATATTATCTAAATGGGAAATTGGGTGGAAATACATTACAATTGTTTTATTAATGGCTTGGCAATAAAAACACATGTGTCATGTCCTATCTATTTTTGGCACTAGAAACACCGATACTTCACCTGGACTCATGCTCTCTTTGATGAATCCCTTGTGCCTTTGGTGTTGTTTTGTGTCCATTGGATTACTTTGGTAGGCAAAATTTTTAGGTAATTGAGAATCCAACATGAGATTAATTTGATGCTCATTCCCCAGAGGTAATCCTTTGGGAAGTTCCTTTGGGAACACATTTCCATAATCCTATAAAACAAGGGATATATAATGAGGGGCAGGAGAAGTAAAGTGGTTATCATGTAAAGCATAGGATAGGAGGAGCATTTGTATTTTTTATCATGCTTTTTGAAAAGATCTTTGTTCCTAGCCAACATCGCCATAGGACTCTTCTTCTTCAACCTTCTCTTCTCATCTTTTCATCTCTTTCATTGGTTTGGTTCTCTTTCTCACCTTATTTCTTTTACCTTTCTTTTTCAGTTATCTCAACTTTGGGCGAATCTCATTTACTTAAGATGGTGAAAGTGAAAGGAGAGTGAATTTTTGACCATTCAACTCAAAAGAATACTAATTGGTCCTTTCATTATTCTTGGTTGGACAATCATATTTCTATAGACACCCAAGCAAGAGATGACTAATTATCATAGGTATCAAATCACAGTACACCATATCATGATAATTCCAAACTATAAACAAAATCACTGCTTGCTTAGTCACCTTCAACTCACCACAATCATTTAACCATTAAATCTTATATGGTGTGGCATGTTTGGTTGTGGGAAACTTCCTAAAATCAACCAAAGTTACACTAGCCACATTAGCACAACTTCAACTATCATTGATCCTAGAGCACACGATTTCCTTTATAAGATATTAAGTATGGAATAGATTCTCCCTTTGACTAGGATCTTCTAGTACATTACTAATTATTACACGCATCACAATAAAGTTCAGAAACTCATAATCTCCATCTTGAGGTCAAGCATCTTTATTATCCTAAACTATTTGATCATCTTCTTTGGACCCCTCTCCATCTTTAGATTTTTTTTATTCTCATCTTACAATCCTACTTATTCTCTAAGATAATATGATTTCCCTTCCCTAAGGATCATATTTCTTCAGTTGGGACATTTACTTACCTTATGTCCCTTCCATTGACATTTAAAATATTGAAAACCTTTAGAATTGGGAGTAGGATATTTGTTACCTTCATTTCTTGGTGGGTACTTTTGAGTGGTATTCTCTACGTGCTTCTTTTCATTAGACTTGTAGTCTTTTTTCTTGTTCCATCCTGATGAGGATTTCACTACCTCTTTACTTTTACTCAAAGTGTCGATAGATGAGTGCCCTTTTGGTTTGTTATTTGCCCTTGGTATCCCTCTCAAGCTCCATAGCTGCTTGGAAGCTTTATTCTATGGTTTCAAACTTGTGGATAGTCATACATATGGAGATATATTTTTCAACCCACCATTGAAGTGTATGATTTCGTGGTTCACATTCTCTCGATGATCGTGCTTCAAGATAAATTGTTGGAATTCATCATAATGTCTCACAACTCTTTGGCTACCTTTCCTCAAGTTGTACAATTTTGAAAGTAGCTTATGGATATAACTTTTTTGAACATACCTTTGTCTCGTGAATACCTTAAAATTATCCCATGGAGGCTTTGTCCTTCCTTTAACCTATTTCCAAATCTCTTGACATAATCCCACTATGTATTGGCATATCCTTCAAAATGGGCTACGACATGGGAACTATTCTTCTCTTCGGTGATATCATTAACTTGGAAGATCCTTTTACAAGAGGACTACTATAGGAGATAAGCTTCGGGATCACTCTCACCTTTGAAAGTTGAAACACTAACCTTAATTTAATTGATACCCATATCTCAATCCCTATTACCTTGTTGATTCCATTGATCATAAACTTGTGGTCGGCTTTCGAAGTTTTCTCTACCATTAGGTTCTGGAAAAAGTCTTCCTCCTTGACTTTGATGATTTATTTGATCCATTGGTCTTCCTCTCATTTCCTCTACCAATATTTCATCTATATCAAATGCTTCAAACTTCACTTGTTTTTTCCTTTGTTCCTCGTCTATTTGGATGGATTGGATTTGGTGAAGGGGTGCTTGGAATAGGGGAATTTGGTTTAGTGGAGGTTGGGGTATTTTGGTTTTATATTATTCTTGTTGTGTTAGGTTGTATTGAGGTTGGAGTGGTTAAGTGGAATTTAAAATTTATGAATATGTAGTGGCTTGAGGAATTGAATCATGTGCTTGTATTGGTGGATTGAACATTTGGTGATGGTTTTCCAAGGAAATATGAACAAAAGGATTTGGTGCATGTACACTAGTTGTAGCATGGTTGTTTTAAAGCATGGATACCTATGTAGTTTGTCGACCTTCCTTGATATCCACTCTTCCATCAATGAGGGATACACTCCCTACCTTAACGTTAATTGAATTTGTCCAAGATTCTATCGAATAAATTTTATGATTGAGAGTTTAAATGTCCACTAAGATATCATTTGTTGAGTAGTTCTCCATGGTATGCAAAGTTTTGCCTTCAATAGCCATTGTACCTATGAAGAAAGACACTCACAAACACAAAAAACACATTAGCATTAAGGAAATTAATCTCACAAATCTTCACACTTTTGTTTACCTCACACTTGGATCACAAATATTGAAATATGGTTTATACTTCATGTGGTAATTGAGGTGTCAAGTCCTACTCTTGATTGGGTTGGATTATTATTTGAAACGACTAAAAGAAAATTTGTAGGGCTTGAGCCAAGAAGCTATGACGAATTAAAAACTAGAAAAGGTTGAAAGAAAAGGAATGTTGAAAGAAATAGGACTCAAGAATTCGTCAATCAATTTAGTAGATGAATTACTTAGTTTTGGAGTAGTTTAAGAATCAAAAGAAGAGATTAGAAATCAAGAAATTTAAATTTAGGAATCAAACCTTGAGAAATGGAGTAATTAAAGTGTTTAATTGTGTTTGAAAACTTATTTAGATGCGGGTTTTCTTGATTTGCAGTGAAACTATGTTGGTCTACATATGGGGACCTACTTCAGTAGGTCCAGCGCAACCTTGGTACAGGCTGGACGCACCTTGGTGTTTGCTCAACAGTTTGCGCTATGTAGGGGATGGTACAACATGTCAGCTACACATCCAGCATATTCCAAGTGCACCTTACCTACCTGGGGGGATAGAAAACCCAGATAGAGGGTAGGTTAGATGCAGATTTTTGATGACTCACTATTTTGACCTGTGTCTGGGGTGCTGCAGCAGGTCAACCACACTTCCAGCGCAGGTCAGGTGCACATGACATGACCTAGAACTTTAAATTTACCTTTGTAGCTAAAATAGTCCCTCTTTTTATCCTCTCTTTCAAATATATTTGGAATCCTTTGTAGATGCCTTCATAAAACACTTTTTTACCTTTTCTCCTCCTTCTTTTTGGATTAAACACTCACTTTTGATGAACTTGAATATGAAGATAACAATCTTCTTAAGAACACAACAAGAACACCAAGGACATCTTAGCTCGGAATGAGTTAAAAATTTGAACCTATGCACCTTTCATCATTCTAAACTGATTTTATATATTATTTTGCTCAAATTCCTCACCCAACACTTTAACTATTGCAACACACCTTAAACTTCTTCTTTTTAAATCCAAGCGTAAAATGATTTTATAAGGCTCAATTTTACCCAAATGTAGTTTGATTTTGATATATGGACTCTAATAGTGTTAGGAAATGCAAATCTAACACTAGAAATTAAAAAAACACAAAATCAAAAATTCAAAATTTAACCTAAGAACAAAAATGTGAATAGTATTTTTTTTTGTGATTTTTGATTTTCCAAGTCTACTAGAACAAAGATTGACTTCGTGGAAACAAAATCAACCCAACTCTGATATAAATTGATATGGAACAAAACTACGACACTAGAAATTCACTATGAAAGTAAGTAAAGATAGTCAATAAAGATAAAGATAATTAGACACAAGAAGAAGTAGTAGCTAAGAAGAAAAGGATATATTAAATCCTTATACCCTCAATTACAACTAATTCAAACATCTGATTCCTACGGTGACTATGAGGGAGATAAACGACCTCTAAACCAATGTTTTAAAGCCAAAGTTCAACAAAAGTTGTCCACCACTCTATCAATGGAGAAGCATTCATCAATTCATCAATAATCTAGCAAAAACTAAGGAAATAACCAGCTACCAAGTATTTATAGTTTTGGTAATTATTACATAATTAGGGCTCAAAAGTGATCCAAATGAAAGAAAAGGCTCACGAGGGGTTGTTTTGACCCGCTCTTGAAATGCTAGAGCTGATCAAGAGCGCCTTTAGTATATGTCCCTTTCAAGGGTCTTTCAAGCCCATTATAGCAGATCAAAGTAGATTGAAAGGTCCTTGGGGCATATCCCTTCAGAGGGGATTTAAAGCCCCGTTTTGCATTTCTTTCACTCCTCTATAGATCCTTGATCCAATGTGAGTGTAATCTTAAAAAAATTACACCCTCTTGATGGTAAGAAGACCTCTTCAAGTACCTCCCACTTTATGAACAAACCTTCAATCTTTCGGAGCTCTCGGGCTAGAGTAAACAACTTGGATCTAATCTGGATTGCATCACTTTCTATGAATAATGTACATCAGTTGACTCTTAGGATGTATTGTCAATCATTTATCTCTTTAATATTATGTATTTGAAAAATGTAAAAACGGAATTTTACGATGTTGACACCCAATTTTGGCTCTTTATGCCTAAAATTAACGCATTTAGGGTACTTGATCGTTAAAGTTCATAAGATGCAATTTTTCACATATTTTTATAATTTTTTAATAAATTATTGATAAAAATGGTTATTTTAGGATGTTTTGTAAACTTATGAGCATATTTTTATTTTTCATAGTTTATTGAAAATTATCTTTAGTTCGGTAAATTTTAGGATTTTTATGAGTATATTTTCATTTTAAATTGTTGGTAGTCATTTGCATGTGCACACTACATAATGCTGCAATTTTTTCCCTCACACTATAGTTTTAATTATTTATAGTATAATATATATTTCAAGATAATTACATTTTTTTTTGTTTATATTTTTTTATATTTATACATCAACATTCATATTTTTTTATAATATTTAACACGATCTGAAAACATAAGTCAGCTTAATTATTTAAAAAACATAGAAGAATAAATCAGTCAAATCAAAATCATGTCAGCTTTTTTAAAGATAACAATTGAGATGACTGATTGACCCCTTTATCCTTTGATTAATAACATACTATTTAATGGATAAAAGGGATAATTTTTATCTTTGAATAAAATAGAGGGGTTAGTTTTAATTTTTTTGGGGTAAAAATGGGGATTATTTTGTATTATTAAAGAGGGTAAGTGGTATATTTTTTATATACTCACAACTCACACAATACACATTAAACATACACGTATATAAAACAATAGATTCTCTCATCTCTCACGCATCTCTCTTTTTACCCTCACCAATGTCGACCGTCAGAGCTACAGTGAACGAGCTTCGGCCACCACCGCAACCCCCATCATCTTTCTCTCTTTCGAAAATCCACATCCACATAACTACCGGCCGGCCAGCATTACATGAACACCACCATCACCGAACCACCGTCCCTCTCTTCCTCTTCTATTTTCTATCACCTTTCACCTGAGGTGATGACCAACGAGATCCATCAAGACCATCACTACCACAGGCCCAGCTACAAGAAGTCTGAAGTGTCGCTCCTTTCTCTCCTCTTCTCCATCGCTTCTTCATCGGAAGTGATGATGGGCGAAGTTTTCAGTTGCTTGTACTTCTTGTCGCCTTTTACCCATTTTTTACACTTTAAGTTTTGTGGATCAGATTGTTTATTCTATTTCCGGCGATGCTCCGACGAAAGACGTGGAAGAAACACCACTTCCATCACTGCTTTATTGTGTTGTCTCCATTGAATAAAATTTTTTATTTTCATTTTATTATGTTTTTGTACAGATATATTCGGAAAGTAATTTCACTCCGGTGACCTATTTTTTCTCTTATTATTCTTACCTGATTTTTTAAAAATTATTTAAGTTTTGTTATTATTTATTGCTAAAATTTCATGTGTGTTGATGTATTTTCAGCAACCTTGGTTATAATTCTGATAACTAAATCTCTCCATTCCTGCTCCTTGGTCCCTACTATTGTGTGTGTAGATTTTAAATTTTTTCTAATGTTTCTAACCCTTTTTGGACTATTAATTTAGCAATTTCACCCGTTTATTTGGCCATTTTGATATTTTGTTGATAAGAATAAGATACTTCATGACACTGGCCGATGAAGAAATTTTCTGTCAATTTTTGAGTTCTCCTCAAATAAAAAGACAAATATTACAAATATAAATACGTAATAAAATAAATATTTTGAGCAATGCTGAAATTCTCATAATTTTTTTAACTTTATTTGAGCCCGCTTTTAATAAAAAATTTATTTTTTATATACACATAGTTCTTAGTTTATCTTGGTCTGTCACTAACCTCTTTACCACGAGTATTTATACAAGTTCTCCAGAATAATTGTCGGAAATAGCATTCAAAGAAGAGATTGAATTTTCGTATTTGTATTTTTACATTCTTATCATTGTGCAAATACTAATCATAGTGAAAACTTTATTTTTTGGGGCATTGGTTGGAAATGTTTTTACTTAAACAAATATTTATCATGTGTTAAGGCAAATTTAGGCCGTTAACCTTTTATATGAAATTGATTCACATATTTAATAAAATAATTAACACTTTTTCAATATAAAGTATTATGTAATCTTTTCCTTTAAAACAAAATTTTCTTTATCCAAATCTTGTCTTTTCTTTAGATACATATACTTATATACTTTTATTTATATATATTTTTATGACAGCATATGCATTATATTATTTCGATACATATGTTATATTTGTATTTACAAACATTGAGTTTATCTTTTTCTATTTTAATAAACTTAAGTTTTGCAGGGAACTATATTTGTGGATTCTGAAGGGTGCCTAACCCATTCTCTTCGAAATAATTTGAACCATTACCTAGAATTAAAAATAATTTTGTTGATTAAATAAATACATATTTGTTAAACAAACAAATAGGTTTCCTATTTTTTCTTAAAAATTATGTGGCGACTCTATATAAAAATTAATTCTTTAAGAGTTCATAATGTCGTACTCGTTTGGTCCTTAGGTAAAAATCGGGCATGGCAGTTTGGCGACTCTGTTGGGGAGTAAGGTTCCAACCATTACAGACTTAGTTAAATATTTATCTTTTCTATACATTGTAATTTGTTTCATCCTTATTGTCTAGATTTATCTTATTTGTGTGGCATAAATTATTTATTTGTTATTATTTTTTATAGATTATTTATTGGTTTACTACTTTATATAAATTGACATTTTGTTCATATTCCCTCCACTTTGCAAAACTAACACTCACACACATTGCACTCACAGATTGTACATTGTACTATCCCATATTATTTTTAAATCACCTTATTTTAGAGAGCCGGAGTAGATGTGGGTGAGCGAAAGTTTTACTGTCACGGGACCACATGTCTTCTCATTTAGAAATTCAAGTCTGAGTGTACCCACTCTTATTCAATATAGGTTATAAGCTAAAATAACATCCTTTTAAGTTCATGCATCATTAGTCAACTTTATGTGAGAAGGGTTTACGACCATAGTGACACATTTTTATAGTCTTTATACATATTTGAAGGATTATTGTGTTTGTACATATTTATTTGCTCTAAAATAGTTGTACTTTTATGGAAAAAGTGTAATCCAACCTTTGTTTTGCATGGTGGATCAGCTAAAAGATACACCTTAGCAACATTATCGGTAACTACGTATAGGTTTGAACTATGTTTTTACTTGATTCTTGTCCTGACAAGATACGTCGGCAACCCTGTATTAGGGTTCTATCTTTCAGTGTTCCCAATTGATTTCTCCAGTATTAAGACTAGAGAAAATTTTCTGGAATGGTTCTAAAATGCTCTCTAATGGTCTTTAAGAGCACAAAACCATAGCTCCTCAAATCCAAATCTTAATAACATTAGTTCTCTCACCCAATTTTGGTACAAAAAATATCTAACTTCTTTTTTCGGACGTTGTAAACCATTAAATTAATGGTGTATCAATCCTTACATTAAAAATCAAGGTTTTTATATTTTTTCAGTAGTAATAATCCTGCCAACTGTGGCGAAATAGTATCATAATTTCTTTAATGTCTAAGTTTTTCATTCGTGACAGTATACTGAAGTAGTGTTAAACATTTCTTCTTTCCAGACATCCATCATATCGATCGTTCGGAATAATTTTGATACTAAAAGCAGCTCTTTCCTGATTGTCTTTCACATTATTTTCAAGGATGATCATAATTTTTTCACAATCATGCATGCCACATTTAAATTTGCAAATTTTCCTGAACTACGTAGACCTAATTCTTGTTTTAACATGATACGTAGGAAACCCTTATATGGGTTCAGTCCCATTCTTTTTCTTAAAAGAATTATTATAAAATTTGGACTTGGTTGATACCAATACAGGTAGGAGTGAGCATGAGAAAGAACAAATCAGTATGATATAAAGAGCTGATTTTATGGTAAATCATAGATTAATTTGGTACCTTTTATCACACCTGAGCAATACTTGAAAAAAATTCTCTTGTATACATCGACGACAAGAATGAAGTGAACCTCATCATTTCACGTGCAATGTGCGGTGAGCTTTAGTTTAATTCATTGCATTTCATTGCTGATCTAGAAATTAGTCTAAATGTCTATTGAGGTGAAATTCTAAGTTATACTTGGTTTAGGAAAGGATTGTAGGCATTCTTTGATCCGATTGTGTCTTCCATAACCCACCAAATGACATTAATCCCTAGAATTCTCTCTTTTGAGCCTAATTTTTTTTAACAATCGCATCTGAGTCCATACCTTTTTGAGTGCTTACATACACTATCCCTCTATTGACCCTACCTATTTGATGTACACTAAATACGTGCTAATTGCAGACAAAGATTAAATATCAAAGACATAAAATGCAAAGGCTATATTATCCCAGATGGAACAAAATGAAAAACGACTTTAAAAGGAAAATATCCTCATAAATAAAAGAGAAAAAAAACAAAAAAACATATTTTCCTAAAAAAGGGGGAAAAGCTCAAATATAAGATTCAAAAAAATTGAAGCAAATGCAAAGCAAGGGGCAACACAGCACAACTGAGAAGATCACAAGTCAAAGCACAAAAATGTTGAAAGCACAAATACAATGTAATGCTCATTGAGGGATTAGTCACTTCATCAAAAATATCATCCTACCCATCCACAAGACTACATTACAAGGCGATAATAAGTCCTACGAAATCCTATTCGAAGTATTATCACATTAATGGATACTTACATGAAGGTCAAGACTATGGTATCATAATTACAAGCAATGAATTTCTTTTTGAGTATGAGTGTATTTCTATAGATGTCCCAAATTCAAAAAAAATTACTCAAATATGTGTAAAATGGGACTTTTATTCTAAGAAAGGTCAATTCGAACATGAGGATAGGTGTAGTTTGTAACCTTTGTTTGAAGTAAGGAGAACAAATATTGTTGATACTTAGGTATGCCTGAGGTATCAGTTGAAAATATAGGAGTTACCCTAAAGTCGATCTTGGTTAGCTAAGAAAGAGATGGGGAATTCTTTTGAGCACTACTAATTATTAGTACCAACTGAAGTCTAGACACGATTGTGTTTTCTAAATCTTTTAGCATTTTTTATAGAGAAAATGAAAAATTCTTTATTTCTTTTTTCTAGACACCCACTTTCACAAAAAAACATTTTTTTCTTGAGGTGCTAACTTTAACATACCTATATTTTTACTTTTCATTGAAGACGCCCAATTTTCAAATACAGAAATTTTATTTTTTCTTTCAAGCACATACCTTTAAATATCAATATTTTATTATTTTTGTTAGGAACTCATCTTTATCATTCTATATTTGTTATAGCCTTACCAGTCAAGATACTATTACATTTGTTCTGCCAATCGATAGCCTTTTACCTCTCAATAGCCTTGCCAGTCGAGAGGCTATTAGAGTTTAGTCACCTAAATAGTTAAGGGCTATGTCTTTGTAGGCAATAGAAGATGGTAATATACATCAGTCTCCATAAATAATTGGAGATTTCATTCTCAAGTCCTCCTAAGAAATCGGAGACGCCATTCATTCTCTGTAATACCCCGTATGTTTCCAAGCTAGGAAGTAAATCAGTTTTCATACGTATAAAACCTCCTATCCTGTGATTCATATTTGAGTACATGGCTTAAAATGAGTATTCTAGTGATAGGATAGCTTATGATGTGTTAAGCATGCTCATATGAGTCACTTAGAGTAGGGCAAGCTAATAACTTTTGAATCCATCAAGTTTTAGTATGTGATTCCATAAAGTAACCTTTGAACGAGAATAAATTTATTGATATATGATATTTTGGAAGATTTAAACCCACCAAATCGCAGAGAATTGAATTAGCTTTCCGACGATACCAGTTTTATCAAAATTTGACACCCGAGCAAGAAGTTATAGTATTGCAAAGTACGAGTGCGATGCATAACAATCGCACATGGCTATTGGAACAAGTGTGCGATAGGTTGTGCAGCACACACCCTTAAGTGTTCTATAACATGTGTGACGTACACCTTATCTTATGCGATAGGATCTGCGGTGCACACCTTAGCATGGGCGATGAGATATGCAACGCACACTTATGATTTTAGCGACGAAAATACTTAGTTTTTGAGTTATTTTGAGGATAATTAAGTCTTTTAACTCTCCTTACACTTTCCAAAACTTAACCTCATGAAATTTATAGCTTCTAATCACATTACAACCCAATTAACATATTAAGTTAATTGTCCAAGAGTACAAAAAGGATAAAAACTACTAGGATTGCTTAATCAAGCTTGAAGGTCAAATCATTCAACAATTTCGTCGCTACTAAGGTATGCATAGTGTTCATCCATGGATTCCTTTGATCCGTGGAGTTCAAGAATCAATATTTGATAACTAAATCATGAATTTTTTGTGGTGATATGGTTGAATTCATGTTGTTTTTGTGGATTCCTCGAAAAATATAGTTGTGTACCTAGAGCCACATCATGTATCACGATATCCGAAATCAAGCCATGAGTCAGTAGAATTCAGTCAGTCAAGTGACTCAGAAAACCTCATGATCTCAGTCAGTTATCAGATATCAATAGTATTCCATTAGTTAATGGAATTCAGTAAGCTCAGTCTATGTATAGTTAGTTATTTATGTTCAGTATCTTTATATAGGAGTAGAAGTTATCACCGAGTGAACCCAAGGATGGGAACACACACTGCCAGATGAGGGTGTGATTCTTAGCAGTCATTCTTGCATTCTAGAACTATGTAGCCAGCATAGGTTGAGACATCAACACTGTCAGATGAGGGTTGATGAGGTAGCTTACCACTGTCAGATGAGGGCCCCATCATTCTCTTTAGGAAATACTGTTAGATAAGGCTTACCCGCAGTTATCTTTACCAGTGGTCCGGTATTGACACCCTTCTAGTCAGGGTAGAGATTGGACCCCATCTTAGCCATAATGGCATATATAGGGGAATGTCGGTTAAAAAACTACCTCCCATAGTTTAAGTATCAGTCGCAGTAAAAGAAGTCAGATAGTTCTTCAGATTTTAGTATATTAGGACTCTCAGATATAGTCACACTTAGTTACAGTATGGAACTCGGATAGTTCCATCAGATTTAGGACTGTCAGACACAGTCGACCATGTTATCAGAACTACAGTATCAGTCATGTTAGTCATCAGTAAACCATGTATTAGCATACAGGTCTAGCTATCATGCACCCACGATTTTAGTTACTATGTATGCATGTTTATACTCTTACGTTCATATCAGTCAGTCAGTTAGCATTGTTTCATGTATGTAAACCCTTTTTATATTTAGCCTACCTCACTCGTATACTTAGTAAATTCCCATGTACTGACGTATTTATGCTATGGTGATTTTTGTTGATGTTACACCATAGGTCTAGAGACACGAGCTCCAGATCAGCTATAGTAGTAGCATTTCAAGTCGTAGAGTTATAGTGAGTCCTCTTCATTTGAGGACAGTATGATTTGATTCATTATTTATTTCAGTTAGTTTTCAGTTTTATGGAGTTAGTTGGGGACATGTTTCTTCAACTCCTTATTCAGACAGTACTTAGAGGTTATCAGATTTAGTTAAGATTTATGTTCAGCTTTGATTTAGACTTCAGTTATTTTGGGTATTTTTTACCCATATGGATGATATATTTATTTCAATTGAACCTTATGGCCTATTGTTCATGTTTTTGCATTTTACATTTATAATATGTAGTGTACAGGTACAGATATCAATCATGGGTTAGCTTGTGGTCCTTCGGGGCCATAAGCACCATATGGCATTCCGGTTCAGATAATCGGGGTGTTACAAACTTTGTATCATAGCCAAAGGTTCAATAGAGTCCTAGGAAGTCTGAAAGCCGTATCTAGTAGAGTTTTGTACATAGGTGTGTTGCATGCCACATTTATGTATAGGAAGCTATGAGATGTTTTAGGAATAGTTTACCTTCTTTCAGTATTCATGTTGTGCTAGTAAGCATAATCTCACGATAAACTCTAAGTCTAATTGAACCAACTAATTGGAGACCTACATCTCCTACCATAGAGAGCTACGAATGGAGCTATCTGAATACTGGAATAATAGATATTATTGTCTACAAATTCAATCATAGGCAAGTGGTCATCCCAACTTTCCTTGAAATCAATTGCACACGCCCTTAGCATTCTTCTAGAGTCTGAATTGTTCTTTCTGCTTGACCATCTGTTTGAGGATGAAAGGTTGTACTGAGATGAACTAGGGTACCAAGACCCTTTTGAAATGGTTTATAAAAGTAAGAAGTGAATTGGGTACCTCTATTTGAGATGATGGATAATAAAACACCGTGTAATCTAACCAACTCCTTGGTGTAGAGCTTGGCATAATCCTCGGCTGAATAAGAGGTATGAACTGGAAAGAAATAGGCTGATTTGGTCATTTTTATACTATGACCCAAACTGAATCATGTTGATAATGAGTTCAAGGCAAACCTATCAAGAAATCTATGTTCACTTCTTCCCACTTCAAATTAGGAATGGTGAACTCCTGCATGAAACCACTAGGCTTCTGATGCTCTTTCTTAACCTGCTGAAATGTAGAGCACTTAACCACAAACTCTATAACATCTCTCTATATCATACTCCACCAATAGATATCTCGCAAGTTGCGGTACCTCTTAGTGGCCCCTGGATGAATAGAGTATCGTGCACTATACACTTCGGCAAGAATTCGCTGCCTCAAGTCATCTACACCTGGAACAGACAAATGACCTTTACAACGAAGAACACCATCTACCCCTTGGGAGAAAACCTCTACTTTCTGGTCTCTGATAGACCCTTTTAGCTTAACAAGGCTAGGATCCCTGTCTTGCTTTTCTTTCACCTCGGAAACTAGAGATCATTCTGAACTACTCCAAACACATAAACCACACTCTGAAGAATCAATTAAGAAAATATCTGGTCTGGCAAGCTGATGAACTTCCTGAGTTAACTTCTTCTTAATGTCCTCAACATGAGAAAAACTACCCATAGAGATACTACTGAGACGTCGGCCACAACGTTGGCCTTGCCCAGATGATAAAGGAAACTCATGTAATAATCCTTCTAAAGCTCTAACCACCTTTTCTGATGAAGATTGAGATCTTTCTAGGAAAATAAATAATGGATACTCTGATGATCTGTGAAGATATCTACATAAACTCTGGAGAGATAATGCCTCCAAATCATCAAGGAAAATATTACGACTGTTAACTAAAGATCAGGAGTAGGATAATTATTCTCATGGGGCTTTAACTGTCTGGAGGAGGAGGCTATGACCTTACCATGTTGCATAAGGACACAGCCTAAACCTACTCTAGATGCATCATAATACGCCATGAACCTATCTGAACCATATGGTAGTTCTAGGACTGGGGCTGAGGTAATTCGAGTCTTCAACTCCTGAAAACTCTTCAAGTAAAGATCTGACCACTGAAACTTGACCTTCTTCTGAGTCAATCTGGACATAGGAGATGCAATAGAATAAAATCTCTTGACGAACCATCTATAATAACCAGCTAAACCCAAAAAACTCCTATTATCTAATGGAGATACGGGGCGTGGCCAGTTTCTTACCACTTCGGTCTTCTAAGAATTTACTCTAATAATATCACAAGAAATGATATGGACAAGGAATGATACTGAACTTAGCTAAAATTCACACTTACTGAATCTGGGAAATAACTAATGATCTCTGAGAGTCTGAAGAACAATTTTGAGATGGTCTGAATGGTCATGCTCACTGCGGGTGTAAACAAGGTTGTCATCTATAAAAACTATCACGAACATATCCAAGTACTACTTGAACACTCGATTCATTAAGTCCTTGAAAGCTGCAGATGCATTGGTAAGACCAAAAGACATAACTAAGAATTCGGAGTGACCATACTGAGTACGAAAAGTTGTCTTTGGAATGTCACATTCTCTAACTCTGAGCTGATGGTAGCCTGATCTGAGGTCTATCTTGGAGAAATAACTGGCACCCTGAAGTTAGTCAAATAATTCATCGATTCTAAGAAGTTGATAACTGTGACTTTATTGAGCTGACGGTAATCTATGCATATACTAAGATAACCATGTTTTTTGCAATGAATAAGAATGGTATGCCCGATGGAGAAATGTTAGGTCTGATGAAACCCTTATCTAAGAGATCCTTAAACTGTTCTTTCAGTATTTTAAGTTCTGTTGGTGCTATTCTGAATGGTGGAATAGAGATAGGCTAAGTATCTGGAAGGAGATCAATAACGAAGTCTATTTTCCTCTCGGGGGGAATACCAGGAAGATCTTTGGGAAAGACATTCGAATATTGATTAACCACTTGGACTGATTTAAGATTGGGATACTCTGAACCAGAGTCCTTAACATAAACGAGATGGTAAACACTTCCCTTAGATATCATTTTCCTTGCCCGAGGGTAGGAAACAAGTTGACCCCTGAAAGATGAAGTACTACCCTTCCACTCTAAGATGGGCTCAGTCGGAAACTCAAACTTAACAATTTTGTTTCTACAGTCGACTGTGGGATAGAAGGAATAAAGCCAATCCATGCTGAGAATGACATCAAAATCCATCATATCTAACTCAACTAAATTTGCTGAAGTGACTTTCTGAAATATCATAACCGGGTACTTCTTGTATACCTACTAAGCTTTGATGGTTTTTCCCACTGGGGTAGAGACTGAATAGGGCTCTACTAGAGTTTCAGGACTGACTCCGAAATTGCCTGCTATATAAAGAGTAACAAAGCATAAGGAAGCAACTAGATATAACATAGTGTAAACATAAGAATGAAAGATCTGTAATGTACCAGTATCGACATCAAGAGAATTTTCCTGATCCTTTCAGATCTTAAGAGCATAAAGTCTGTTTGGGCGTTTCCCACTAGTAGCAATAGAAGTGGCACCCTGCTGGTTTGGTTGATCGGACTGAGCTGCGGAATGGTTCTCCTAACCCTGATAACCCGACTGGGGAAATCTATGACTCTGTGCCCTGGCTTTCCAAAACCAAAATAGACATCATTACCAGCTCTACAAGAACCCTTGTGGTTTTTACGACAAGTATGACATAGGGGATTGGTTCAGGTATTTCTAAACTGCCTTGAGACGTAGAGCCTGAAGCTCTATATATGAACTTAGGAACTGGAGCACTGGCTGAAGAAGGAGCTGGAACTGATGGCTTAGGACAAAATTGAGAACGGTTTCCTCCTTCTGATTTGGGCTGAGCAAAGTTGAAATTTCTTCACCTTGATCTCTCATTCTGCTTCTCCCTCACTCTAAATTTCTGCTCCTCTATCTATTGAGCATGGGTGATAAGCCTGGCTAAATTCATGTCATTATTCAGCATCGCAGACCTACACTCATTTACTATGCTATCATTTACGCCTGAAACAAACTTACTCATCTTAGCTCTGTTGTCTGCAACCACATGAGGGGCATAACTAGCTAATTGAGTAAACCTTAGAGAATACTCTTTCACTATCATATTACCCTATGTGAGGTTGATAAACTCTAGAACATTCACCTCCCTTAACTCTTGGGGAAATAATATGTCTAAGAAAGTCGTATAAATTCCTCCCACTCTATAGGACCTATATCATTTACCCTTTTGGACTTCTACTAACTCTAACAAGTATGAGCCACATCTTGCAACTGATATGCATCTAACTCAACACTCTTAACAGTAGTCACCCCATGATATTTTTCACTTTCTAAATTTGATCAATGAATTCCTGAGGGTCTTCATCTGTCTTAGACCCGAAAAAGGATGGAGGGTTCATTCGGGTAAAGTACTGAATCTTAGCTCCAACTGAATTGGCCACTGGGTTGGTCGAAATGACAGATAGTCATTTATTCTTGGCAGCGACTAACTGAGTAAGAGTGGTAAATATTGTCCTGAACTCCACATGAGAAACATGATCGCCCAAATATTCTTCAAGCTGAAGGGCTGACTGATTTTTTCTCTTGGGAGGAATTTTCTAGAATAAAGAGAAGAAGCATATTAGATAGAGATTGACTTAAGATTATTCTCACTAGCACGAACTGACTACTAAAAGAAAGGAAACTATTCCTAAACTATCTTATAGCCTCCTGCACATAAATGTGGTGCGCAATACACCCATGTATAAGACTTTACTAGATGCGACTTTTAGACTTCCTAGGACTCTATTGAAACTTAGTCTCTCATACCAAGTTTTTAATGCCCCAATTTTTTTTATCGGAATATTACATGGTGCTTATGATCCCGAGGGACCACAATCTAACCTATGACTGATATATATACCTGTATACTACATAATATAACATAATAACGCAGAAACATGTATTGAAAGGCCATAAGGTTCAATACTAAACATAATCTATATGATATATCATCTGCGTGGGGTAATAGAATCCTAAAACAAAACTGAAAATACTGAAGTGTGAAATCTAGTCTGCATATAGTCTGAAAGCCTCCACTATATGAATAATTTAAATAAAGAGTTGATGGGACATGTCCCCAACTAACTCCATCAACTGAAAATTAAACAAAAATGATAAAACAAAATCACGTCTTCAGAGAATGAGGACTTACTACTATAACTCTAAATACTAGAATGCTACTGCTGCTGCTCATCTAGAAGTGGTGTCTCTAAACCTATGGTGTAAGATAAAAGAAACACCATAGTGGAAATGCATCAGTACGTGGGAATGTATTGAGTATACAAGTGAGGTAGGTTGAATGCATGGGGTTTATATGCATGAACAATAATAATAACTAACTAACTATCTGAGCGTGAGAATACATGAACAAGATGTGATAATTGATACTGATATCATGAATATATGATTAGTGGATCTGAATACTATTTACAGGATGTTTTGATAACTGATATAACTGATAACATGAGTAACTATATCTGAAAGTCCTAAATCTAATAGAACTATCTGAGTTCTATACTGTATCTGAGTTGACCGTATTCGATAGTCTTGAAATCTGAAGAACTATCTGAGTTCTTTTACTGAGACTGATACTGAAACTTTGGGAAGTAGTTACTTAACCGACATACCCCAAGTGTTCTATCATAGCTGAGCTGGGGTCCAATCTGTGCCCTGATTGGAAGGGTGTCAGTACCACGCCACTGGTAAGGACAAACTATGGGTAACCTTTATCTGACAGTGTCCCTAAAAGAGAAAAGTGAGGCCCTCATCTGACAGTACTTATCTAGCTCATCAACCCTCATCTGATAGCTTTAATGTACCAACCTATGCTGCTACATAGTTCTGGAACGCAAGGATGACTGCTATGAATCACACCCTCATATGATAGTGTGTGTTACCATCCTTAGGTTCGCTTGGTGCTAATTCTTACTCCCATCTGAAGAGACTGAACATGATTTATTTCTTATACATGGACTGATTTACTGAATTCCATTGACTGACAAAATACTACTGCTATCTGGTAATTGAATGAGATCATGAGATTTCTGAAATTTATTGAGTCACCTGACTGACTAAGTTCTATAGAACATGGCTTGACTGAGGATATCATGAAAACATGACTTGGCTCTAGGCAAATAGCTATTTTTGTAGGTACAAGTACCCCCAGGACTCGATGGAAGGAAACTAACACATATGGCACTTCTTTATCATAGGAATAGGGTTCATAATTCATAATGCCATAAATAGGGAATTTCATGCTTCACATGGTTATCATATTCTTGATCATGGAAGGAAATACGTATAACATATACATACTTTCACAACTTCAATATCATGAAAATTGTGTGCAACAATGAATACACAACAATGGCATGGGGAAATTGTGTTGAATAATGAGGGGTAACATAGACTTATCTTTAAGATATATTGAGTCATGAAACATGATATTTATCGTTCTAGGCATTTTATCGAACAACTTGCATGCACAACTTTGAGTATAGGTGTCTTCATCAATTTAACAACCTAAAACTTCCCAAATTCATAGGTTTTCAATCAACAAACTCATATACTCATGAAAAGTCATCAGGACACCGTCTTGATACATAAACAACAACTATAAACATGAACATGATCAAATCACAACGATAAAATCACCATATGTTATTTAAAACATGATTCTTGGACTCCACGGATGAAAGGAATCCGTTGATGAACACTACTCATACCTTAATTGAAGTATCCGTGAAAGTTAATGGTGAAAGCTCTTGGATTTGGGTCTTCAAATTGAAACCATTTCTCTTGTTCTTGAGAGAAATTGATGAAAAAAAAGTATATTTTGGTGTTTTTGAGCTTTAATCACGTGTTTGGGAGCTTATATAAGGGTGGAAAAGGACCAAAATGCCCTTAAAAATACGGAGGTAGAATGCTGAAAAACTAGGCACCCACTGGAGTTGTAGGGCGAGGCCCAGCTAGTCCCCTACCCTAGATAGGGAAGTGCCTTACTTAGAGCAGTGCTTTAGCCTGGGCGGCCCAGGCAAATCACCCTGAGCTGCTGGTTTGGGCACCCAAATATGCCCTTATGCTACTCCAAAAATTCTGAAACTCACCTGGGATGTACTACGACCTTGCCCCATTGCAACGCAACTTGAAAATTGGAAAACGGAGGTTGGGAAAGTCATCAAATAAATCCCCCAAATTTAGAGGTCTAAAATGAGACTAAGTGTTGAACAGTTAGCTAAAATTTTCTAAGTGTTGGACCTTATATTGAGCTTCGATGAGCCAAACCAGCTGAATTTGAACGCAATGTTTTTGCGGGGTCTTACAATGAATTAATGTAACATAATTCATGACTGGCATGATTGATAAACTGAACATATCGCACTGAACTTGCATAGTTGATGCATGTGTAACTAATTCATGAATGCATAACTGAGTGTTCTGAGGAACTAAATTTCTCACAATGAGAGTGCATGTTTGATATGTTACATGAATGTATGACTGAAATGTTATAGTATTTGATACCAAGTTTATGATGAACACTGAACATGAAACTAAGTAATCTTAAGAAGAACTAATACCTTGATCTTGATCTGAGTTAGCGGAGAAGAGGTGAGGATACTTGGTATGCATGTCTGCTTCTGCTTCCCAAGTAGTTCCCTCGATGGACTGATTTTGCCAGAGAACTTTAACTAGAGGAACTTATTTGTTCTTCAGTCTACAAGTCTGATAGTCAGGGATTTCAGCTAGAATCTCTTCGTTAGAGAGGCTATTTTGAACATCTATGTTCACTTCTTCCCACTTCTAAGCATGAATAATGAACTCCTGCATATGACCACTAGGCTTTTGATGCTCTATCCTAACCTGCTGACACATACAAAACATAGTCACAAACTCTACAATATCTCTCTTTATCCTACTCCACCAATATATATCACACAAACCGTGGTACATCTTAGTGGCCCCTGGATTAATAGAGTAGCGCGCACCATGTTCTTCTGCTAGAATTCACTTCCTTAAGTCATCTACACCTAGAATACAGAGACGACCCTAACAACGAAGAACACCATCTACCCCTTGGGAGAAAACCTCTACTTTCTGATCCTAAACTGACTTTTTCAACTTGATAAGGCTGGGATCTCTATATTGCTTTACTTTTACCTCAATAACTAGAGATGATTTTGAACTATTTTTAGCCTATATATCTCCCTCCTCTGTATTGACTAAGAGAATGCCTAGTCTGGTAAGCTGATGGATTTCTTGGGCTAACTTCTTCTGGTTGTCCTCAACAGAAGAAACACCACCCATGGACAGTCTAATGAGAGCATTAGCCACTACGTTGGCCTTGCACGGATGATATAGGAAACTCATGTCATAATCATTCAAGAGCTCTAACAACCTTCTCTGATAAAGATTATGATCTTTTTGATAAAAGACATACTGAAGGTTTTTATGATTAGTGAAGACATCTACATGAACTCCACAGAGATAATGCCTCAAAATCTTCAAGGAAAATACTATGGATGATAACTCAAAATCATGAGTAGGATAATTCTTCTTATGAGGTTTAAGCTGTCCGAGGATACAACCCTAACCTAATCTAGATATATCATAATACACTACAAACCCATCTGAACCATCTGGAAGAACTAAGACTCGAGCGGAGGTGATTCAAATCTTCAACTCGTAAAAACTCTTCGAGCAAAGATCTGAGCATTGAAACTTAACATTCTTCTGAGTCAATTTGGACATAGGGGATGCAATAGAAGAGAATCCTTTATAAAACTATCCATTATAGTCATCCAGACCCAAGAGACTTGTAACATCTGATGGAGAGACGGGCTAGGCCAGTTTCTTACTGCTTCAGTCTTTTGATGAACTACTCTAATGCCATCACTAGAAATGATATGACCAAGGAATACTACTGACCTTAGCCAAAATACGAACTTACTTAATTTGGAGAATAACTGATGATCTCTGAGTGTCTGAAGTACTATTCTGAGATAGTCTACATAATCTCGCTCACTGCAGGAATAGACCAGAATATCATCTATGAAGACTATGACTAATATGTCCAAGTACTGCTTGAACACCTGATTTATCCAGTCCATAAAAATGGCTAGGGCATTGGTAAGAGCAAAGGACATAACTAAGAATTCAAAGTGACCATACCGAGTATGGAAAGCTATCTTTGGGATGTCATATTCTCTAACTTTGAGCTGATGATAGCCTAATCTGAGGTCTATCCTAGAGAAATAGTTAGCACCCTAAAATTGGTCAAGCAAGTCATTGATTCTAGGAAGAGGATACTTGTTCTTGACCATAACATTATTGAGCTAACGGTAATCAATGCACATTCTGAGAGAACCATCTTTCTTGTACACGAATAAGACTGGGGCATCCCACGAGGACATATTGGGCCTTATGAATCCCTTATCTAAGAGATCCTTTAACTGTTCCTTCAATTCTTTGAGTTTTCCTGGTGTCATTCTGTATGGCTGAATAGAGATAGGCAGAGTATCTGGTAGAAGATCAATGTCGAAGTCTATCTCCTTTATGAGAAAAATTTCTGGAAGATCTTTGGGAAATATATATATGAATATTTATTCACTACCAAAACTGATTCAAGGCTTAGAGTTTCCGAACTTGAGTTCTTAATATGAACAAGATGATAGAAACATCACTTATATATCATTTTCCTTGCTCGAAGGTAGGAAACAATCTGACTTCTAAAAGCGGATAAACTACCCTTCTACTCTAGGACGAGTTCATTTAGAAAATGAACAATTCAATTTATGCAGTAGACTATGGAGTAGTAGGAATGAAGCTAATCCTTGCTGAGTCTTCTCTAATTTGACTAAGTCTGCTGAGGTGACTTTCTGGAAATCATAACCGGATAGTTCCTGTATACACGTTGAGCTATGATTGTTTTACCCACTAGGGTAGAGACTGAAAAGGGCTCTACTAGAGTTTTAGGACTAACTCCAAAATTGCCTAATATATAGGGAGTAACAAAAGACAAAGAAGCTCTTGGATCTAGCAAAGTGTAAATATGAATATGAAAGATTTGTAATGTACCAGTAACCACATATAGAGAATTTTCTTGATCTTTCAAGGAGTGGAGAGCATAGATTCTATTTGGGAGTTGTCCACAAGTAGTACTAGAAGTGGCACCCTGCTGATTTGGACAACCGGACTGAGCTGAGGAGTGATTCTGTTGACCTGGAGGACCTGACTGCGGACAATCTCTAATTCTGTAGCCTGGATTGCCACACCTAAAACAAGTATCACTGCCAGCTCTGCAAGTATCCTGGTGGTGCTTGCCACAAGTCTAGCAAAGAGGATGGGTATGTGTTTTCCTAATACTGCCCTAAGACTTAGAGCTTGGTTCTCTATCTTTGTTACCCTATCTGAACTTAGGAACTAGAGCACTGGCTGAAGAAGGAGCTGAAACTGATGACTTAGGAAAAATCTGAGAATGGTTTCCTCCTTCTGACTTAGGATAAGCAAACTTGAAACTACCTATCCTTAGTATCTTATTTTGCTTCTCCCTCATCATAATATTTTGCTCCTCTAACTATTGAGTATGGGTCATAAGTCTGGATAAAGTCATGTCCCTATTTGGCATGGCGGATCTGCACTTATTAACTACGCTTTCATTCACCCTAGAAATGAACTTACTCATCTTTGCCCTGCTATCTGTAACACATGAGGGGTATATCTAGCTAATTGAGTAAAATTAAGAGAATACTATTTCACTATCATATTGCCCTACTTGAGGTTGATAAATTTTAGCTCCTTTGCTTCTCTAAGCTATAGGGGAAAGAATTGATCAAGGAAAGCCAAAGCAAACTCCTCCCACTCAACTGACCCTGCATCAACTGCCCTTTCTGACTTCCACTTCTTGAACTAAGTGTGAGCAATATCCTGCAACTGATAAGAAGCTAGCTCAGCACTCTTACTAGGAGTAACCCCAATTATGTATGTAACCTTCTACACCTGATCTAGGAATTCCTGAGGGTTCTCATCTTCCTTAGACCCGAGAAAGGATGGGGGATTCATTCGGGTGAAGTCCCAAATTTTGGCTGTAGATGAATTGCCCATTAGGTTGGCCATAACGACAGCTGGTCATTCATTCTGAACAGTGATTGACCGATCAAGAGTAGTGAATGCAGCCCTAAACTCTTCATGAAAAATATGTTCGTCCAAGGGATCTTTTTGGACAGGCTAGGTTCTTCTCTTGGGAGGTATGTTCTAAAATAAATAGAAGAAGCATATTATACTGAGAGATTGACTTGATATTATGCTCACTGGCATGACATGAATATTAAAAGAAGGGAAACTGTTTCTAAAACATCTTATATCCTCCTGCACATAAATATGGCATGCAACATACCAATGTACAAGACTCTACTAGATACGGCTTTCAGACTTCCTAGGACTCTATTGAACCTGACTCTTATACCAAGTTTGTAACGCCCCGAATCTGGTAACCAAAATCCTATACGGTGCTCATGACCCCAAAGGACCATAAGCTAACCCATGATGGATATCTCTACCTGTATACTGCATAATATACTATAGAATGTGGGAACATAAACTAAAAGGACATAAGGTTCACATAACTAAAGTAAAACATAACATCTGAACGGGGTATAAAATACCTTAAATAACTGAAATAACTGTCTGAACATAATAGTCTGGAAAGACTCTAACTGATAAAACTGTCTGAATGAGGAGTTGGTGTCTTAACCTACGCTGTCTACATAGTTCTATAATGCAAGGATTGCTTCTAAGAATCATACCCTCTACTAGCAGGTGAGTTTTCATCCTTGGGTTCAGTCGGAGCTAATTTCTACTTCCATTTAAATAGGCACTGAATAAAATTTACTAAACTGAACATGGACTGAGTTAATGAATTCTAATGACTGATGGAATACTACTGATATCTGACAACTGACTGTGTTCATTAGATTATTGAGATTTACTGAGTCATAAGACTGTCTGAAGTCAAGGGATCATGGCTTGACTGAAAGTATCATGAAAACATGACATAGCTCTAGGCACATAGCAAATATTTTGGGTACAAGTACCCCCTGGACTCGATGTAAGGAAACTGACCAAGCATAACTTACATGAACACATAACTAACATCATAATCCATTTATTGAAATATTTCATCAAACATGTGATACGCATGAACTTGTACATATATTGGGATTTCATAATATCATACTAGTTCGGCACTTTGCCTTGGTATAGACATTTAATAAAACACATGGTAGGCATAGTATACGTGAACAACATTGTACAACAATTAAACATCATGGTTCAATTCTAATTTCATCATTCAAGGGTTTAATCATAGGTTCACATGAATCTGCATCTATACTAATCAATTTATCATAAAACATAGAATTGAGTTCAATTACTCATTATAAATATGAATAAGTGCATCCAACATGAAATTCATAAAGAAAATCCATAAACTTGAACTTAGAAAGGAGCTTCTTGAGCTTTATGGAAAAAAGAGTCCATGAATGAACACTATGCATACCTGAGTTGAGTTTCTTGATGTTCTTGAACTTGAGGGATTTGAATCTCTTAGTTCTTGAAGAAGATTTTGATTTTATTCTTGGGGATTAATCTTAGATTGAAAACCCTAATTTTGTTTTTGTGAAGTAATAATGAACAAAATTAGCTGAGGTCGGATATAACTGGGTATATATAAGTGATTGGTAAAAGACCAGAATACCCCTATTGAAATGACCAAAAATAAATGAGCGGTACATGCGATGGTAGGGTGCGACGGCCTATCACTGGGTCGACAATCCATCAGACTCACCGTTGGACGGGGACAAAACTAGGACCTATTTCCTTGGTACGACGGTGCGGGTGCGACGGTCTATCAGACGTCTCCGTCGTACTAATCCAGAGAGCTGTCTTACTGCCTCGATGCGACGGTCATGGTTGACAATCTGTCGCTTGTCCGATGGTTCGTCAGCCTGCACCGTCGCACCTGGACGGTTTTACTGCCTTCTGTATTTCGTTCATAACTCTCTCGTCTGACACCGGATTTTGATGAAATTGGTATCGATGGAAAGCTAATTCAATTTTCCACATGAGAAAAAGTGAAATATTAAAAATACCACATGTACAAAAATGGGTTCATATTTCAAAGAATGTTCTAGCAATCTCAAGACGATTTTGAGCTAGGAAAAGGTACGGGATATTACATACACTCCCCAGCATCTCACGTTTTGATATTGGGGCAATTTTGAAATCAACATTAGGAGTATGTGAATACTTCCACTCCTAAATAATTCTTTGTTCAGTAATCCTTTTTTACGTGGGTTTGTCTACCTTAAAATATGACAATTGGGTCAGTTTGCCCTCAAATAAGACTGTTATGTATGTTTTTCTTCAATTAAATTTTATGCTGGCTTGTATTTACTTGAACATATTACACTTCATATATGTATTTTTTCACTGCATGCTATCTTTGTCTTTACTTGCACACAACACAAAGTATTTATTTTATCATTTGTTATTTGGCCACCACATGCTCTCCTTGCCTTTATTTGCACATCTAGCAATGAATTTATTTTATTATTTAAGCACTGCATTTTTTTTTGCCTTTGCCTGCACATGCCTTAATGTATTTATTTTATAATTTAAGCACTGTATTTTATTTTTTCCTTTATTTGCACATATCACAATATATTTTTTAATCATTTAAGCAATGCATGTTATCTTTGACTTTACTTGCACACATCGCAATGAATTAATTTATTTTATCATTTTGGCACAACATGCTATCTTTGTCTTTGTTTGCATGCATCGTAATGCTTTTATTCATTTTATCATTTAAGCATCGCATGCTATCTTTACCTTTATCTACACACATCGCAATGCAATTATCATTTAAATACTGTATGTCATCTTTACATTTATCTGGCCCATATTACAATGCATGTATTTATATTATTTAGGCATTGCACGCCTCACAAATATTCCAATGCCTTTATCTTATCATTTAAGTACTGGATGTCATCATTGCCTTTATTGGCACATACTATAATACATTTATTTGTCATTTAAGAACTGCATTTTATTCTTACCTTTACTTGCATGCATCACAATTTATTTATTCATTTTATCATTTAAGCACCGCATGTCACCTTTGCCTTTGCCTGCACATGTCGCAATGCATTTATTTTTCATTTAAGCACCTATATCATCTTTGCATTTCTCTGCACGTATCGCAAAGCATTTATTATTTAAGCACCACACACCTATATCGCAATGTATTTATTTTATCATTTAGGTACTACATGTCTCGCAAATATCACAATGCATGTATTTTATCATTTAAGCACTGCATGTCATCTTGGACTTTACCAGCATATATTGCAATAAATTTTTTTTTTTATCACTTAAGAGTCACATGCCACTTTTGTCTTTACTTGCACATCGTAATGCACTTACTTTGTTATTTAAGCACTACATGCTTTGTCTTTACCTGAACATATAGCAGTGCACTGATTTTTACCATTTAAGAACTAAATGTTATCTTTTCTTGTACCATTTTTTTCTTAATTAGTTAAGCATTGCACGCTATCTTTAATGTCTAAAAAATAAAGAGAGAAAAAAAAGAGGAAAAAGAAAAAAATCCACCTTAATTTTTTCTAAAATATTTGCAAGCATGAATAGGGTTTGTCCACCCTAAAATAGGATATTTTCGGTTAGTCAACACTCTAATCAGACCTTTTTTTTATGTATGTTCATCTTCAATTGAACATTTTGTATGTCTTTAGTTAAAATCTGTGATGCCTCTATTTATTTATCTTTAGATTTGTTAAAAACTAAATGCCATTTTTTGAATTTCTTGAAAAGAAATCAATCTTAGTTACTCATTTGCCTTTATTCAGTATTATTTTTCAATTTAATAAATTTTGCAGGCATAGAATTTGAGTACACGTTGGGTTTATCCACCTTAAAATAGGACATATTGAGATAGTAACTCAAAATTGGTGTACACTAGAATTTTTTATTAAAAATAATTTTTTGTCAAGCAAAATTGACTATTCGTCAATATTTTCATTTGAAGACTTCTACATTATATTCAAATAAAAAGGAGCAAATTATTGATACCCAATTTTGGCTCTTCATGCCTAAAGTTAATACATTTTGACTTCTTGATCATTAAAGCGCATAAAATGTAATTTTTCACACATTTATCATTTTTAATAAATTATTGATAATCATGGTTATTTTAGGATGTTTTATCAATTTATGGTCATATTTTAATTTTACATAATTTATTGATGATTATCCTTAATTTTGTAAATTTTAGGATTTTTATCAGTATATTATCATTTTAAATTGTTGAACATTCATTTGAATGCATACATAGCATAATGTTGTAATTTTCTATAGCACACTATAATTTTAATTATTTATAGAATAATTTATTTTTTAAGATAGTTATATTTTTTATTTGTTGTTTATATGTTTCTATAATTATCCCTCAACATTCATATTTTCGTACATTATTTAATGCGATCTGCAAATGTAAGTTGGCTTAATTATTTTAAATACACGGAGTAACAAAAAAAATCAAGACAAAATCATGTCATCTTTTTAAAGGTGACAATCAAGATGACTGATTGAGGCCTTTACCCTTTGATTAATAATTTATTATTTAATGGCTAAAAAGGATAATTTTTATTTTTGAATAAAAAGGGAGGGGTTGGTTTTAATATTTTGGGTAAAAAGAGGAATTATTTTGTATTATAAAAGAGTGGAAGGGGGTAAATTTTTTATATTTTTTATATACGCACAACTCACATAATACAAATTAAATACACGCGTGTATACAAGATCATATTCTCGCATCTCTCACGCATCTATCTTTTCACCCACACAATCGTTGAACATCAGAGCTCTGATGAATGAGCTTCGTCAACCACCAGAATCCCCATCCTTCTTATCTTTCTCAAAAACCCACAACTACATCAGCACCAACCACCTGGTGTTGCACGAAGATCACCATCACCGCGCCACCCTCTCTCTCTTCCACTTCCTATTTTTGTCACATCTCACCGGAGGTGATGACTTGAAAGATCAATCAAGACCACCACTCCCACCAAACCAACCACTAGAAGCCTGCAGCGTCGCCCCTTCCCCCATCTTCTATGTCACTGCTTCGCCGGAACTGATGCCCGCCGAAGCTTTTAGTTGCTTCCATTTATTGTCGCCTTTCACATATTTTTTATACTTTAATATTTCAAGTGTTTTATGGATCTGGTCATTTCTTTTATTTTCGACATTGCTCCAGCAATAGCGTGGAAGCAGTGAAACTTCCATCACTGCTTTATTGTGTCGTCTCCATTGAACGAAATTTTTGTTTTCATGCTATTATGTTCTTGTACATATATAATCGGAAAGTAATTCACTCCAGCGACCTATTTTTTCCATCGTTATTCTTATATGTTTTTTTTTTAAAAAAAGTTATCTATGTGTTTTTATTAACTATTATCATTTATTGCTGATATTTCATGTGTTGATGTATTTCCAGCAACCTTGGTTATAGTTCTGATAACTAAATCTCTCTGTTCCTGCTCATTGGTCCATGCTATTGTGTGTGTAGGTTTTGAATTTTTTTTATTGTTGCTAACCATTGTTGGACAATTATTTTGGCAATTTCACCTATTTATTTGGCCATTTTGATACTGTGCTGATAAGAATAAGCTATTGCATGACACAAGTCGATGAAGAAATTGTTCTTCGATTGTTGAGGCCTTCACAAATAAAAAAACGGTTATTATGTATATAAATAGACAATAAAATAAATATTTTGAGCAATGATGAAATTCTTATAATTTTTTTTTAACTTTATTTGAGCCCGCTTTTAATAAAAAAATATTTTTATATACATAGGTCTTAGTTTATCTTGATCTATTACTAATATCTTTACCGTGAGTATTTGTACAGGTTCTCGAGAATATATACTTTTCGGGAATAACATTCAAAGAAGAGCTTGAATTTTTTGTATTTGTACTTTTTACATTCTTATCATTGTACAGATATTAATCATAGTAAAAACTTTATTTTTTGAAGGTGTTGGGCGGAGACACTTGTAGTTATACAAATAGTTATCACGCGTTTAGGAAAATTTAGGCCGTTAATATTTTATGTTAAATTGATTCACATATTTAATCAATTAATTCACACTTTTACACTAAAATTATTACGTAATTTTTTCTTTGAAACAAACTTTTCTTTATTCCAATCTTGTCTTTTCTTTATATACATATACTTATTTACTTTTGTTTATATATATTTTTTACGACAACATATGCATTATATTATTTCAATAATATGTTATTTTTATATTTACAAATGTTGAGTTTATCTTTTTCTATTTTAATAAACCTAAGTCTGGTCAGGAACCACATTTGTTTATTCTGAAGAGTGTCTAATCACTTCCCTTCAAAATAATTTAAACCCTCACCTAGAATTCAAAATAGTTTCTCAGATTAAATAAAGTCATCTTTGTTAAGCAAATAAATTTGTTTCCTATTTTTTCTTAAAAATTAGATGGTGACTCTGTCTAAAAATTTATTCTTTTAGTGTTAATAATGTTGTGCTCGTTTTGGCCTTAGATAAAAATCGGGTATGACAACGAAATTTTGGAAAAAGTTGGGAAAGGGCGTAATGATGGGTAAACTAGTCAAGATTTATGTAATTTATACTTATTATTGTTATGTTACGTTAAAATGTGGCTTTTGGTATACTGCATATGTAATTTTTAACATGTGATATGCCAAATATTGTCAATGCTTGTTTCTCATGAAGCCGTTGTTTGTTTCAGTCTAGTGTATTAATAGGCTTAGAATGTTGTTGAGTGATTTACTTGAAGTTATACTCATATTAAGACCGCTTGATTACATCCAATTGCTTGACTTCCCTGAATCTTCTATCACTCATTTCGGCCATAGTAGGATTCCTTATCAAAAGACTATAGTAAAAGTTTTTATTGGGAAATTTAGGTGTATCGGGAGTTAGATGCCTTGGTCAAAATGTACCTACGCTGCTAGGAGCACGGTGGACTTGTGTTTACATCTTGAATTACTTAGATTGGACTGCAATATTCCAATAATTTGACAAAATAATGGTGGGGGAGGTTTTAGGATTCAACATTTTGTTTTAGTAACTCAAGTCAGGCTTTAATTCCGCAATAAGCTTGCTTGTTTGTTAATACGATTGAACGAAGCTATGATATTCAAGGATGCTCTTTTTTTTGCTTTAGCTATTGAGCTTAGTCATCCATTGTGGATCTCACAAATAAGTTCCGGAATTGAATATCCAATTTGTCTTTGACTTCATTTCATTGAAGAATCTCTCCATAGATCCTTGAGCATCCTCATTTCAATTCCTGCCTCATCTTTATTTTTGTTTGGTTTCACCATAAATTATGAAAAAGTAACTACGTACTTTGATACCGGATGATTCCAATATAACGAATCCTCTAGGAACAAAAATGTTTAAGAAGGGAACGTTAGGGGTTCAACAATAGTATTGCCAAATGTGGTACACTAAAGTTGATATGGTCTTTTTAGGGCTACAATCTTTCCTCATTCAATATTTATGTTTGAATTAATATGCAGTTAGTAACTTATAAACTCCGACTACTGCAACCGCCTCTCACATGAATGCCATGCAACAAAAACCCTCCCCTTTCTACTCGTCGCAATCCACTATAAAGCCATGTACACTTCTCATGCATGCTATGTCTTTTGCCGAAAGATAGTCCAACATTTATGAGTTATCAGTTACTGTCTACTAGTTAACTTTACACTGAACAAGGCCAAGACTTAAAATGGAAACATCGCCTCATTTTCCACTAGAAAATAACAGAAGAAGAAACTCTGGGCAGCATGTTATAAGCACCACCATGGTTCCGGATAAAGTAATTGAGGTAGTACGTAAGATTTCTAGAATACAGTTCAATAACCAACATATCTAGAAGTGAAGGAGTTTTGAGGTGTTTGGGGCTGCAAATTTATGCCCTGCAGCATGAAACACAAGTTATCTCACTAATTTGTAAACTTAACCTTAGATAACGAAGCAGATATAATAAGGGAAGAGCTGGTATGGTAACTATAATTTGTGACAGCTGGTTTACCAACTAAACAGAGGCATTGAGGCGGGTTGAAAAATCATGAGATTCATAAGAACTATACATGACTTTTATGGTACAGAGTTGACACATATTTCAATATACTATGCAAGCTAAAGGTTTTTAAGTGAAAATAAAGATACTCAAAAGTCCCTTCATTACCCAAAAATCCTCTGTACCATGGGAATCTAGCTAAAGAATTTTTATGAAGCATAAAAGTTTTCCAGACCACCCAAATCAACTTATTAGTATGTGATCGATTCTTTAAAAAAATTGCCAGCATTCCTACATCCAAAGCTAAAAATGCAAAATCTTTTTACTTGACATTAAAAACACGAAAAATAGAAATTAGGAGCCTTTGAAACGGAAAAGGGAGATGTTAGTTGCATTTGGTATCTTTTTTTTTTTCATTTTGTAGCACAAATTTCATGTTAACTATGTTCTTCGAAAGGTATTCCATCTTTGATCTTGCCAACAACTATACCATCTATTCTTATAACAGGTTTCACCTAGACCAAGATGACAGCTAATACTAATTTGTTATAGTGTTCTTCCTAATCATTCTACTACAGTACCTAAAATATGGCAAACTTCACATTAATTAGATGACTGAAAAACATAAATGATGTTAGAGTCAACAGAAAAATGCAAAGCTTGAGGACACAAACGAAAATGTATATCATCCCTTGAGCATGAGAGTACCGATAATCAATAGTTGATATAACTCATCTATCCTATTAGGAACGAAAATGGAAGCTCTGATCACCCAGGATGCAACAGAGAACAAATAACCAGAAATTGGTAAATTACTGTACTGCCATATTTAAATATGTTGATTCCAAATTCAAGACATCAAAGCTTGGTTATGAGACTCTAACTAACCTGCTGCAAACAAACATGTACCCACTTATGAACTAACTCACTAATTATAGTCTAGTACTTTACAAACACAAGCTGGTGAGTTAAAGAGTAAAACCAAACATGATATTTGTTGTTCTCATCTCCACAATATGATATTTATGGTTCCCTCTTCCATCGATTCCTCTGAACGATGTTCCACCTCCAACTTTTCCTTCCCAACTCAATTGATTAAATGGCATCATAAATTCTAACACGAATTCCTCAATACTTCTATTACCTTATTGAACAGATCTGGCATGCCATCCTCTTATATAAACTTATGAATTATGATAAGTGTGCAATACCTAAATTATTATTCTATCATGTAAAAACATTTAAATGAGTAAAAAAGAGATGAACAAGAAGATGGAAGTCCTTCAACTGTACCCTTCAGTCCTCGACCGATATTGGACTTTTATTGAGAACCTCAACACAACAACAAATACTGAACTTTAACTAAACTTTCAAAAAAGTTACATTTAAAACAATTGAGACTTTAATAAATTTTCAATTTTTATCTCCCTAGTGGATGACCCAAAGTCATGAAAAGGTATAGATGGCAGCGGTCAATACGGTTAAAGCATCCAAAAGATTGTGGGTGCAAGGTTAAACTAAAAAATGCACCATCAATTTAAAATCAGTTGCAATTACAGTGCAAACAACATATTTATATATGGCAGTTCCTTAACTCTAATTTGCATTTTCACTTAATATGTTGTTTGCATTGTAATGCCTATAAATTCTTTTCTGTAGAATTGATGATGATGATGTTGAAGAATCAGTTGAATTAGACTTGGTCATCAATGGATTTTAACAACAAACATTATATGTAGTGGAGCCAATTATAGATGTAATACCTATCGAATATCAATCTAACTTTGCAATGGTCCTATATTTGAGAAGGCCAAGAATTATATCTAATAAAATAGGGTTCCCTTGCTAGAACTAGCAAGAGGAGACTCTGCCTGAGAGATGAGCCTAATTTTGGGGTGTTCATGTCAAAACCTTTCTTTTGCTTCCAAAACCAGGAAGGTATAAGCTTTAAGGTCTTGTTTCTGGTAAATGCAGTTTTTCAAAAAGGCATAGTTGATCAACATTACATGACTAATGATTTTTGTTTGCTTAAAAGGCATTAGGATCGGATAAATTTAGCTGCACTGAAAAAAATATTTTCCTACAAAAGGCTTGTCTATGATGCTATTCAAAAGTTAGAACACATCAAGAGATGGCTATTGAATAATTCTAAACTTCTCGAGAGAACTGGAGAGTTTGATGATATTGTAGAGGTAAGGAGGTTGGTTATTATCCCAATAAAATTGTACTATCTTCCACCAACAGTGGAGCTATCCAATAAAGTCCTTGACAACTGTGATCCGAAAACATTGGACCATACTTAACGCAAAAATTCTCCAATGAAGGGCTTGACACTAGATCAATATGAGGCCGTCAAAGAGTACTCCTCCAATTGACTACTTGACATTGTTAGAAAGGCAACACAACTTGTAACAAAAATTGAAGATTTGAGGATTGGTAAAAAAATTCTAGTTACGGTGCCTAATAGTTATGCAGTATCCATAATCATATTAATAAACACATAAAATTTTCCCATGATTAACTCTAATGTTTAATGATCAACAGAAGTCAAAATAGACTAAGCACAGTTTCAATCAAAACAACATTGAAATTTGAAGGATAGCTACATAGGTTCCACCAACAAACAAACTTACATAATAAAAGATGAGCCTGTCCTTGCACCACCTAAAAACAATAAGCAAAGTCATGACAATTCTGAATCTATAAGATCTTCAAATTTGAATGAAACGCTTGGTGATTCTCGATTGAATTATTTCATCTCAACCATAATCAGTGTACCCCAATGAAATTCACCAACATTTGAAATGAAAATGTTTTTGAGTAGTAATGTCGATATCAATATAAGAGGGTAAGGGGTGCGTTTCATAGGATGCATAGGGGTAGAGCAATTGGGCAAGACAAGATTCCAGCAAAATTTTGGAAAAGATCAGGTGGGGTAGGTTTGAAGTCGTTGACGGATGGGGTAGGTTTGTGAAATTTATATTGGCATCTGCATCGGTACTTGAGAAAATTTTCACTTAGAATGTTGGGGAATTTTATTGGGGTACACACATGATGGATGAGATGAAACAATTCTGTCGAGAATTACCCAACATTAGATTCAAATTTAAGGAAGATCTTACAGATCTAGAACTATCATGACTTTGCTTATTGTTTTTAGGCAGTGCAAGGGTAGAATCAATTTTTATTAATTAAGCTTCTTTATTGGTGAAGCTTATGTTGTTTATCCTAAAAATTACAATGTTGATTTGATAGAAATTGCTCTCAGTCTATTTCAATTTCTATCAATCAGTAATCATTGGAGTTAATCTAGGGAAAATTTTTCATGTATTTTTTTAATGTGATTATGGATACTGCGTATCTTTTAGGCACCCTTATTTTAAATTTCAGCAATCCTCAAATCTTTAGTTTTAGCATCAAGTTTTGTTGTCTTGTTAACAATGTCAAGTAGTCGATAAAGTACAACTTTTTGACAGTCTTAGATTGATCAAGTGTCAAGCCATTTCTGATATCAATTGTCAGGGACTTTATTGGATAGCTCCATAGTCGATGGAATATAGTATGCTTTTGATGGGGTTAATAAAAAACCTTTGACCTCTACAATATCATCAAACTCCCTAGTTCTCTCAAGAAGGCTAGGATTATTCAACAACCATCTTGCATGTGTTCTAACTTCTAAATAGCATCATTGACAAGCCATTGTAAGAAAATATGTGTTCACTGCAGCTAAATTAACCCCTTGGTTCCTTTTAAGCAAAGAAAAGAATTCATTAGTCATCTAATGCTGATTAACCACGCCTTTGTGGAAAACCCTATTTACCAGAAACAAGACCTTAAAGCTTATACTTTCATGGTTTTGGAACCTAAAAAAAAAGTTCTGACAAGGACAAGCAAAATCAGGCTCAACTCTGACCTAGAGTATCTTCCTATTGGGATATTACCCCTTAAGGATAAGTCTAGAAACCAAATCACTGATAATGCCAACATTGCTACTCACATTAAAAGTTTCTACTCTAAGCTCTTCAACTCTAATCACACTCTATCCTTCTTTCCTCAAATAAAATATGTCAAGAACATCTCATTGATGATATGGTAGACACTTTAGAGGCCCCCTAAGAGATAGTGTGATTCCCATTACTCTGAAATCCTTCAACACACTCAAAGCCCCTGTCCTAATGACCTCTATACTCTACTGTACTAGAGGTATTGGGAATCTATAGGAGCTCCAACTAAAGTATTTTGTTACAAGATTTTTAGAGGCTTTCATGCTAGAGGACACCAATACCAACCCCTCTACCATATTTCTAAATGCATCAATGCCACCTCTATATAGAAATTTGGACCTATCGTCTCTGTAACACATCCTATAAGTTTGTCACCAAGATTATTTAGCAAAGGTTAAAGCCTTTCGTTTACACTATTATTTTTCTATATCAAGATCCTGCTTAATTGGACAGATGTAGATAATGTCATTATTTTCCAGGAATACATCTCTCACTTTAAAAGAATGAGAGGCAAAAATCCTAACTTGATTCTCAAGATAGACCTTGAAAAAACTTTTGATAAACTTGAGTGACCTTTTATTATTGAATCTCTCTACTTTCTCAACCTCCCAAAAAATCTCATCAAGATCATCATGGTGTCTAAAGCAGTAGTATCTCTATCCTAGTTAATAGTAAGATAACCCCTACCTTTTCTATGGTAATAAAACATGGATACCTTATTTCTCCTTACCTCTTTATCATTAACAGGGAAAGAATTTCTAGGCAATTTGAGTTAGAAGAGATAAAAAATACTTGGACCTATTAGCATTACTATTGGTAGGCCTAGAATCCCCCACTTCTTCTTGTTGATGACCTAACTCTCTTCTCTAGAGTCAATGTTGATGATTGCCACAGAATCCTCCAAGCCCTCTATAAGTTTGGCCTGAGCTCTGGACAAATGATCAACTATGCCAAGTTTAGATATATTTTCTCTAGAAACTATAGAACCTCAGTTGCTAACATTTGCTCCGACATGATACATACGACCAACAACCCTACCTTTCACCAATATCTTAGATTTTATATCTTTCATAAGTAGCCCACTAATGGAGACTTTAAATCCATTACTAATGGAATAAAGAATAAACTAGGAGGTGGTAAACCAACTACCATAATATCGCTAGTAGAACCACTCTAGCTAAGGTTTCCTTGAGAGGTATGCCAACCCACATGAAATACATCAAGATCTATTCTAGGACCACTGCCTTCATAAACATGAATTGGGAGACTTAATCTATGCCTCTACCCAACATTGAAAAATGAGTTGCACTTCATTTGCTAGGAAACTCTCACTATAAGAAAGAACAATGGGGCCTTAGCATGCAGTAGAGTGAAATTAAGAACATAAACATCTATGCTTATCTTAACCTGTGAAGTAGTGCCCTCATTACTATGTCGCACATAACCTCTAATGGAAATAAAACTCCTAAAGTAGTATCTAATATCTGGAAATCAATCTAACACGGATGATACACCTTCTCGAAGGGTCTAGTCTGGAATATCCACGAGGGGACAAAAGTTAACTTCCTCTATGATAAATGGATTCCCCACCTTGGAAGCATTAGGAGTCATATTTAGGCCCCCTAACCCGTACAGAAGACAAACTTCTAGTGACATATATAGAGAATGATCTTGGGACACCTTTCAATGATCGTTCAATTTCTAGAAAACATGCTATCTCCCTTTAATTGGACGCACATTTACACAAATTTCACAAGGTATGACCACCCCTACCAGATTTTGAACAATAAAGATTTGAATTATCATCCTATTACTACTAAGGCCAACTTTATCTTTATTAGAAAGGCTGTAATTCCTTAGAAAATCTAACATTTTCTATGGTTTTTTAATCATGGAAGGCTCCCTACCAGCCTTTGTTTAAGTAGAACTAGCATTGAGGTTAATCCCTCATGCCACTTTTATACAAGCTCTCCTGAGGACATTGGTCATATATTCTTCTCATGTCCTAATGAAATATTCTTATGGTCCTAAGCATACCTTACCTCCACTACCTCTCTTCCGAACCTTAACAATTGGCTTGAATAGTGGGAAAGGATTAGAAGAAAATCCTACAATGAGTTCATGCATTGGGACACCTTTTTCCCTTAGCTTATCGACAATCTGGATCACTAAAAACAATAATCTCTTTAACAATAAAGGAGATCATGTCCCTACGAAAGATTTAATTGCCTTGGCCCCTGAATTCGAACTTCTTAATAAGGAGACTAACTCCCCAATAGGTCCACTTTCCTATACTCTTCTAAAATCCAGAGTTCCTAAAAGAGGGAAAGCCAAGGATAAGATAGAAAAGTTGATTAAGAACAACCCTAGGCCCCGAGGTGTGGGAGGGGTCTATAGAAATAATAATGTCCAATGGACCCTAGGCTTCTTAAAGATTGGGCCTCTCAGAACTCCTAGCATGGTAGAGCTCCAAGCCTTGCACAAAAGCCTCCTACTCATAAGGAACCACTATCTCACATCCCTTGAAATCTATCAGGACCCGAGCTGGGCCCCTGCCCGTAACAAGCATTCTGAGTAACGAAGGCTCGTACTCCTTTCTCTATCTAGTAATCAAGCATAATATTCATGCAATAAAGAAAAGATGCGGAAAATAAATCATGACGAACAATAGTCATACTTTGAGTTTAATTTGTCCATAAAGAAAGAAGTCCAACAACATCTAAATCAGTCTGTGAATTCTCTACTACGTATGAAAATAAGAACTGTCTAAAACTGGGACAACGCCTCCAGTTGACCTAAACCAATAATAAATGACCAAGTCTGAAAGAAATAGGCCTTTCAGAATAAAGAAGGCTCACCACTGCACACTTCACTTCTGTCTGAAAACTGTATGGCTTAGCATGACCTCTAGACTGAGCCTCAGATCCTAAAAGGTAAAGGGTAAATACAATTGTACTGGTATGTAGAGTAATCTAAAAATAAAATACAACTTTTACATAACATAGATGAGAGCTATTATAAAACACATTAGCGCAAAATCATAGGAAAACACATGGGCATTGTATAATGATTTTTCAACAATAATGCAGTACTAACAAGCTAGATGGTACACCCTACAATATAACAATTTCATCGACTACCACATCTCAGTTGCCGCCAAAATGGGAGTGCTAGTGAAGGAAGAGGACACAAGATCACACAGCATGGTGCCACAACCCCAATCAAGTCAATATGTAATGTTTGGGCTCAAGATCACAAAGCAGGGCACCTAACCATAAGTCCCAAGTTAGGATGGCATAGTATTAGGTACACAAGATTACATAGCAGGAAACCAAGTTCCTATATCGGTAAATCACGGTTTCCAGCATAGAGTCATCTGACTCATGCTTTCTTCGAATAACCATCTAACTCATGTCAATCATGCTCTATATTTGATATTGTAAACATACAACATACTCAAAACATTCAATCATTATTTTCACTCGAGGCAATTCCCCTAGCACCTATTATGCAAGTAATTATATGAACAACAACCAGGCTCCCATATACCAAACAAATGTATAGTAATTCCCAACATGCAAAAGTCAAGAAAACTTCATCATTTGTAAAGTAGCACATTAGAGGTTATAAAACTCATTCTCTTAGGAGTTTAGCAATAGTATCATATAGAGTACGTACACATCATCATAGGATTAAAAGACTCACAATTTATGCTAAAAACACCTTTCAAAATTCAAATCACATGTCCACAAATTCAGCAACAACCCATGATCTTTAATTATTTTTCCCAAAAACCACATCTTTAAGAATGTTTTTTTGTGTTATAAATGAAATCCCCACTTGTAATTTCATAGCATACTTACGTATTTCTATAAGCTTGTTTAAATTCATGTCACAGCCCCACATACCTTAGATTTCTTAGGTAGAAGAATAGGACCCGAATCTTGACTCGATTCTTGAGAATCTTGAATTGAAAGGATTAGATTCTTTATTTCTTGTTCTTGGAGAAAACCTTAGTTTGATCTTGTTTTTGAGAGTAAAGAGAATTTGATATATAGTAAAACTAATAATAGTTGAGTAATTAACATTTAGCGTGTTATTTAATTCGTTTGAGAGGATTCTGGGAAGGGAAAGTACCAAAATTCCCCGCTAAAATCATACTTTTTTCCCTATTCGGCCTCAATTGACACCTCTCTGGAAACCAGGCATAACTATTTACCCCGATATCAGATTAAGGAGAACTCAGTGCAGTTGGAAAGAGGACTCAAAGACCTTTGATTTGATATATAGTAGGTCCCTAGTTCTTTATATATAAAATGTTATGGTCGATGGATGTTGATCCAAGTTAAAACGTCCACTAAAATTAAATCGATAGAAATGTTTTCAACTCGTCTTACACTTGGGGGATTTTTGTGACCTTAAATCATATTCAAAGATTTTCCCGCACTATTGGATTGATCACCTCACATATATAATTAAGGAATCATTTAGTTCAGGTCTATACACATAGGAACGACGGTCTAAATTTAGATCGAAAGTACAGGGTGTTACATTATCTCCCCCTTGGGATCATTCATCCCCAAATGATGGGTACCGACTTCTTTAAGATCTAAAAGTGTAGAATAAAGAACATGATATTGATTTGAACATTTTACCTCAACAAAAAATATGCAAAGGCATAACAAGATCTTTATGATAACCAAAAGGGAAACGGGTAAGCACGAAACCTGAGATAACAAAACTTGACATCGACATGATCTTGGCATGTGTTTTATGGAACATGATCAACACTTTGTAAGACATGAATTTTTCCTAAGAGTCCTCAAATTGATTAAGATTTGTACAGACATGAGATAAGATTCTCGTGGGACATAAGAATATTAGCATTCTCTATCTTACAAGATACAACAAAAAGACTTAAACTTAGAGACAGTACTTGTCTATACCCCAACATTAATCAATATACTTCATCATTTCCAACTTACAATACTCCCGTAACACATCTAACCACAAGAATTTATGTCCTGCCATATAATAATTCTATGACAAGCCTAAATCGGAGGAAAGAGGTGCTAGTTTAAATTATGGGACCCTGCACTCTATATCACATTAACAAATCACCACACCCTATCACTATAACACAACAACCTCAAGTCTTAGTTCAAGGAATACTAACCACACGACACATTGATTTTGTCTTTTCATAAATCACAAGATTTAAGACTATCATTACTACACCCATTTCATGGACCTCACAACTAATACCAACTAATTCAATCATTCTCATTAGGATTTTCACTACATAACTCCTTAACTATCTCATGTAATGAAATCTCATCTCCTTCTTCCCCATTCTCCTATAACCTTAGCTCTACATGTCATATCAAAATATCTATCTTTAAAAACATCTACTTCCCCACCCCACACACTACCATGATTTCACAACCACCGTTATAGTGACATATAGAGGATTATTGAGGGACCTGATCCTAAACATCATGAATAAATATAAAACTTATCAATCCATACCTTGTACATATAGCAATTCTCAAGGAGGGACAAGAGGTGAAGGTACAATAGAATAGATGCAAAGTGCTTCATATATCAACTGGTTGGATCATAAGTAAAGAGTCGTTTGGCACGAACACAACAAAAAATGGTTTCCTCAGGACAGACCAAAATGAGAATCATGGATGCACATATCAAGATCTATATGGCATAAAGTCAAAATTTATGTCGTTAACAACTAAGAAAAGGCTTTCACTTAAACTGATTGCTCTTCATTTAAAGAGCTGAAATTTTCCATGAGTTAGCATAAATTTTATCACTTTGGCTAATTCCGGCAGAAAATGATTTTGCAATATATAGAAACATATTTTCTTAGGACCAAGCATAGTGTGAGACATAGATTTGGATCATGAGCAACATAACATATGGCTTGGGTACTCAAAATATTGGATTAATGAGTGACATTATTGCTTCTTGTTTAGAGGTCGGAACATGACATGAGTTACATAGAGAGTTCAAAAATTAGTCATAGGAAAGACATGAATACAAAAGAGATTGGTAGATGTCCATTCATGTTGAAGCAGGAGTAACTTTCTTTAATAGGAATTGATTTATCATGATTCTTACTTGAAACTTGGTACCACAAGAAAAATTCGAGAGGTAAATTAATCCATCATCTCTCCCTTAGATCAAAGTCACTATCCTAGACTTGAGAATATAACCTCTCCTCAATCTATAACCACATTTCTTAATACAATAGGGGATATAAGTATACACACAAACACAAACTTCCTTCAACAATTTTACATAAAGACACTAAATTCCTTCTGGGGCATTCCCCATTTAGGGATACTAATCATGACTTTCTCTAACCCCTAAGTCATCAACTTATGACCCCTGGGCATGGACATCTATGCTTCTAAACACTTAACACTTCATCTTTAACTCCTTATAATACTAGCATGACACGTCTAATAATATAACTCACAATCTCAACAAAATTAGGTCAACTATTTTAAAGGTGTATATTTTCAACCTATATTTTCTCGTTTCCACCCTACATAATGATATAGAACAACTCTGATTCTTCCATACTACAGGATTCTAGAATGAAATCAAGATACACATGACTCTCATACAAATCAAACCTTATCTTACAACATGCTACCTCGGGGTTCAACTTATCATTTAATATCCTATGCTCTTATCCACTTATTGACTCAGCCACAATCCACCATTTTTCTTATACTAGACCTCATGTACATAAATATTAGAATTATCCAGTCCTTTCTCCATAAGTTGCCAACCTAAGCTATTTCATACCTCACATCAAGCCTACTAATTCACTCCCACAAAACATGCATTATTAATCTTGAGCTACTATTCTTACTACAACAACCCACATCTATAGTTCAAGTCTATTGTCTAACAACACCAATCATATGAAAGCATGCCATACACTATATTAATTAATTAAAGAAAAGTTATCCTAAGTTTCTTATTTCACATATCTATGACTCATAATTCTAATCATCTCCACGACATTACTACTACACTTCCAAATCTACTACATACCTTTTTACATGCACTACAAATTTACAACTACTAAAGAAAAGACAAATCAAGGGGGTAAATTCACATAATAGAAATGATCAACCTTAATATTATATTGTAACCCAATAAGATCTTAACTACATATTTGACTTTCTCACATCATACTTACTTACCCAAGAAAATATTTTTACTACGTTCAAATTTCACAAACAACAATGATTCTATAATTATAACTTATTGGCTAATCTAACCATTTCCATTCACAACCTATAAGGGATTTTTATAACCACCATAACTATCAACTCTAGGCTCCTTCCAAATTTTTGAATAGATAATAATCACATCCAAACACTTCCTTCACAATTATTGTCCAATCTACAAGTATGGCTACTACTTTAGTCTATATCTATAAAATGGCAACCTACCCCTAAATCAACGGTTACACAACTATACTAGCTTTTTTGCACAAAAGTCACCCTCACCCTGACTTCTAACTTTGTGACTTTATGTCCCCAACTTCTTTTCCCACCTCATTACCAATGGGTCATGATGCCTTAACATATACTACTACTCGGGTGGAAATACAGTTCCAATATTTCATCACACATTATTACCCTTAAGCATGACATCTGTAACATAAATTTTAAAATGGAATGCATAAACTTAATACCTTAGGCTGAAAAGAACAATTTCATCAGGATTAAAGCTTACACTAGAATCAATACACCTTGAAGCACTAATGGATTCCTCTCAAGTCCTTGCATAATTTTATAATCTTTCATGACTCAATCAGAATGGACCATACCATTAAGATTTTAGACTTCTTCACTTGAATCACCTAAACAATGAGACATATCTGAGAACATCAAAGTAAGATTTCGGATAACTTTAATTTTATAGGGTTGACACCATAGCAAGAATTAGAGTATGAAAGAGGAACATTCAGACTCCATAGAGCGAACAAGAACATGAAGAAAGTGAGACATTCCTAAATACCTTGTAGCCTCCTTCTTATAAGTGTGGTGCTCTACACACCCATAAATAGGACTCTATCTAACCTAATTTTGCAAGCACCATAGGACAATGAACTATGATTTGATACCAAGTTTATCATAATCTAAATCGGGGCCCTGGCTGTAACGAGCATCCTAAACTACGAAGGCCAGGATAGCCTTCTATGCCTGGTAATCATGCACAACATTCATGCAATAGTAAAAAAAATATAGAAAATAAATCATGATGGAACCATGGTCATACTCTGAGTTTAATTTAACCACAAAGAAAGAAGTCCAATAATATCTAGACAACATCTGATTCAATCTATGAAATCTCTACTATATACGAAAATAACAACTATCTGAAACTAGGACAAGGCCCCCAGTGGACCTAAACCAAAAATAAATGACAAAGTTGGAAAGACATAGGCCTTTCGGAATAAAAAAGGCTCCCACTGCACATTTCACTTCTGTCTGAAAACTCTACCTCTTAGAAGAACCTCTAGACTGAGACTTAGACCCTGAAAGGTTGGGGGTCTATACAACTATAATAGTACGCAGAGTAATCTAAAAACAAAATACAACTTTTATATAACATAAGTGAGAGCTATTATAAAACATATTAGCGCAAAATCATTTGAAAACACATGGGCATTGTATAATGATTTTTTAATTGTAATGAAGTACTAACAAGCTAGATAGTACACCCTACAATATCATAATTTCACCGACTGCGACATCTCGATTGCCGTAAAGATGGGAGTGCCAGTGATCAAAGAGCACATAAGATCACACTGCATGGTGCCACAACCCCAATCAGGTCAATATATAGTGGTTGGGCTCAAGATCACAAAGTAGAGCTCCAAAACAAAAGTCCTAAGTTGGGATGGTATAGTATTAGGTACATAAGATTACACAGCAGGGAACCAAGTTCCTATGTTGGCAAATCACGGTTTCCAGCATAGAGTCATCTGACTCATGGTTTCTTCAGATAACCATCTAACTCACGTTAATCACGCTCTATATTTGATATATGAAAACATGCACCGTACTCACAACATTCTATCATTCTTTTCATTCGAGGAAATTCCTCCAGCAACCCTTATACAAGTCATTATATGAACATCAACTAGACTCTCATACACCCAACACATACATAGTATTCCCAATAGGCAAGAGTCAAGAAAACTTCATCATTTGTAAAGTAGCACATTAGAGGTTATAAAACTCATGCTCTCTGTAGTTTATCAATAGAATTATATAGAGTACATACACATCATCATGGGGATTAAAAAACTCACAATTCCTATTCATAACAACTTTCAAAATTCAAATCACATGTACACAAATTCAACAGTTTAGGTATATAACTAACCACCCATGATATTTTATTATTTTTCCTAAACACCACATTTTAAAGACTGCCTTTGTTTGTGTTCAAAATGATATCCTCACTTGTAATTTTATACATACTTACGTAATTATATAAGCTTGTTTAAATTTATGTAAAAAACATGCCCATGAGATTTAGGACAATCCCACGTACTTTAGATTACTTAGGCTGAAGAATAGGACCCGAATCTTGACTCGATTCTTGAGAATCTTGAACTGAAAGGATTAGATTCTTGATTTCTTATTCTTGGAGAAAACCCTAATTTGATCTTGTTCTTAAGAGTGAAGAGAATTTGATATATTGTAAAATTGAAAATTATTGAGTAAAACATTTAGGTTGTTATTTAATTTATGTGAGATATTTTTGGGAAGGGAAAGTACCAAAATACCCCGCTAAAAACCTACTTTTTATGCGATTCAGCCACAACTGACACCTTTATGGAAAACGGGCATAAAGATTTACCCCGATATCAGATTAAGGAGAAATTGATGTAGTTGGAAAGAGGAATCAAAGTCCTTTCATTTGATATATAGTAGGCACCCTAGTTCTTTATATACAAAATTTTATGGTCTATGGAAGTTGACCCATGTTAAAACGTCCACTAAAACTTAATTGATAGAAATGTTTTCAACTCATCTATGAGTTATGGGATTTTTGTTACCTCAATTCATATTCAAATTTTTTTCCACACTGTAGGATTGATCACCACACATATATAAATAAGGAATCATTTAGTTTAGGTCTATACATATTGGAACGACGGTCTAAATTCTAGCCTGAATGTACGGGGTGTTGCAAAATCAATACCGACTTCAGGATTTAATTGATAAGCTAACTAATGAAAACCATTTGATACTAATACTATCACTAAGTGCAGGACCTTACTCAGGGAATTGGGAAATTGTAATGCCCCGTATTTTGAGCTATAATATAGACCATGATTTTGATGCGTTGATAATCCCAAAGCCATAAATCCTATGCCACTATCACATGTTAACTATTTGAATAGTATGTGCATCTATTCAAGCTTGAATTTAGACCATAGAGGTCCTTCAACTCAAGGACGAGTTGAAACTATTTTGATCGATTAAGTTTTATTGGACGTTGTAATTTGTGTCAGCTTCCATTTATGATAACTCTCTCTATATGTCAAATTAGAGAGCCTACTATTGACCATTTTGTCCCCAAAACGAAGTGTTTAAGTCACTTGAAATTTTTACATAGGCGCTGCCTATGCTATCACCTATATTGTGTAAAAACATTATACTTCTGTTTTAATTTCTCTATGTACCAGTACTTTTGTATTGGCCCCCTCCACTCCAAGGTTTGGAGGCACAGTCTAGGGGTTCAAATAACTAGTAAATTTTTTCCAATAGATCGCAGAATCAAGTGGTGAGCCTTCTATATTTCAGAAGGCCTGAAGTCTGCTATTTCATTTATCTTTTATTAGTTTTGGGTCTGCTGGGGGCCTTGTCCTAGTTTTCAGATAGACATTGTTTCAGTCATGTAGTAGAGATTTCGCAGATGGTTTTAGAGATGTTGATTTAGATTGTAGGACACTATTCCCCATTTTTGTTTTCATATGATTCTCTACCATGTTTCCGTTATACTGTGTATCTTCCGTATTTCTTTTGTCATGAATTATATGCATGATTATCAGACAGATAGGGCTGTTTTAGACCTTTATGGTTTGGAATGCTCATCACGGCCAGGGCCCTAGTTTGGGTCGTGACAAACTTGGTATCAGAGCACGGTTCATGGTACCAGGGTATCTGGGAAATCACATCGAGTAGAGTCTTTTTTATGGGTGTGTAGCGCGCCACACTTATAAGCAAGAGGCTACAAGGTATTTAGTAATGTCTCTCTTTCTTCATGTTTTAGTTCTTGCAACAGAGTCAGAATATTCCTCCTTCATACTCTAATTTGTGCTATGGTGACATCCATACCAAAGTAAAATCATCCCAAATTCTTTTCTTACTCGAATATTTTCAGACCCGTCACATTACTGGGGTAATTCAAGTGCAGAAGTTTAGAGTCTAAATTGTATTGTCCCTTCGGATCATATCATATAATATCTTTAAATTGTGCAACGACTTTAGAAGAGTCCGTTATTGCTTCAGAGTGTATGGGTTCTAGTGTGAACCTTGATCTTGATGATATCATGCTTTTCAGCCTTGTGTATTGAGTATATTCGACCCTTTTTAGAAATTTATGTTATACATGTCATGCTTAAGATAAAAAATATTTAGTAGAAGTGTTTGAATTGTATTTCCACCCAAATAGTAGTATAAGTTAAAGTGTCAGTGTCATGACCTGTTGGTAGCTAGTAGCGTGTGTGGATTGTATGATAATATGTAGGGGAAATATTTGACTCAGATTTTTATCTATACAAAGTAAGATGTGTATTCTCAGATTATGGAATATTGTGTGACAAGTTTCTATCTCTTGAAAATATTTTATCATTGTGTTGATGAAACTAAAAAGTCTAATGAAGCTGTGTGGGGCTCTTTCGATTCACTAGCATAGGTGACTTGTCATTCATCCCATTTTCTTATGAAAAAAAAAATCAAAGTCTAGTGAAGCCGTGTGAGGCCTATTTTGATTCACTAGCAATTTGTCGTTCAATGTGTTGTTCTTGTGTTGGTTGAATATATGTATAGCTAAATATTCTTTCATGAGATAGAGTTGGTAATGAAGTGATTCGTCCTTGGGTGTTATTAGTAGAAGGTAGAGAAGGAGTTGTTGGTCAGGGTGATTTGTTGGTTACTTGAATGTGAAAATGGCTATATTAGCGAGTAAGTTATGATTATAGACTCATGGTTGGTTAAGGAATTTGAAGGTAGTGTAAATGTACGCTTGTGTAAGTAATTGTGATGTGAGAAAGCAGTATAAGTAGATACGATTGAACGGGGTTTTAATATAAGGATAAGGTTGACCATGTATATTATGATGCTTTAACCCCCTTAACCCTCTTTTCATTGGTAGCTGTAAACTAGTGCTACTTGTGAGAAGGTATGTAGTAGATTTTTGAGATATTTGGGTAGAATATCCCAATTTGATGGATTAGTATATTTATATTATGTTGCATGCTTCATTGGTGGTAGATGCTTGATACTAAACTATAGGCTTGAATTTAAATGGTGTGGTGGTAAATAGTGGCAAGAATTTGATGATGCATGTTTTGTGGGATTAATTAGTAGGCTTGAGGTGCTGAAATAGTACACGCTAAGGGATTATTTTAAGGAAAAACCATTAGGTCATGATCGATTATTGTGGTTCTGAAGTTCTAGTGCACTAGTGTTTCGTGATGTTTATTTATAGTTTCCAAGTGAAAATTTTGTGTAAGGTTGGGTTGTAAATCATGCATAGCACTAGATATTAAGTTTGAATAGTTGATGTCCATGAAGGTTGATGTGAAGATTTCTTAGTTAATGAATACTAGTTGTATAGAAGTGATCTATTAGGCTTGAATGGTGCATGCAATAGATTAAGTTTATTTGATTCGTAGTGATGTATGATATTGTATGTGTGATGTAGAAGTATGCCTAAGGTGACATGAGGTTGCGGAATTCTTTCTAAGGCTATTACATGTTGCGTGTGGCTAGTAGTACCGTTGAGTTGCTAGATGGGGAAATACTAGTAGATGTTATACAGGTTCTAAATAGTTAGGTTAAAGAGTTTTGATTGATAGTGTTGAGCATTTTATAGTGTTGGGAGTCGCAATATTAGTACACTATGTCGAAAGTGGTTTGGTTCATCAAAGTCTTGGTGATATCCATGTTAAGTGTCAGAATCTAACTTTGAGTTTTGAAGGCTGACCCGATAGAAATAAGTATGCAAACTAATGTATCCCAGAAGGTAGTCAGTCGGGTTAAGTTCTATGATATGTATGCATTGTTATTTTTTTCAGATCTTAGAGTGCAGTAAGTGTAGTTCAGTTAGAATCTGGTGAAGGATCTCCCAAACTCTAGATGGTGACGTGAAGCTGAGGGGGAGATAATAGAATGAATGACCAAGTAAGGCTCTCAGATTTTAGTAGTGATGCAGTATGATTAAGAACATCAGAAAGTGAGGGTGGATCTCAACCCATTCCTTTCTCAGTATTTTATTAGTTATTCGGATGCTTACTCATGCCTTACGATTCAGTTCTGTGATCATAGTTCATGATTCCGGTATATGCTAGAGAGTCATGTACTCTTCAACTTCCAAGATAATGAGTTCTAGTTCATTCAAGTAATCGGAATCACATTCCTTATGTTATGAATTCTAGTTGAGGTCATGCAACTCATGATGCATGTACTCACTCATTATAGTGTGCTCAGTCCCGTATAAAAATCTTTTCATGTTTCAGGGTCTTATGTTTTAAGCTTTTTGTGACCCGCCCTATGCAATGATAGTGGTGATGATGCAAATTTTCTTGTTTAGATACGGCCATAAGTATGAAGTAAGATTTGGGGCCAAGTCTTTGATACATGTGATGGTTAGTTGAAAAGTTTGTATGTGTATGTTTTTAGGATAGAGCGTGGGAGTTATAATGATAATAGTTTAGAAACTATGTGAAGTATGTATTTATGGGTGTTTGCCTTGAAGTTACCGTGTGGTTATAAAATAGGCCTGAATGACATTTTGGGATTGTAGTGGAAGGTCACAATATGCATTAGCGACTTCATATTAAGAGTTCAGAGTAGTTATTGAAGTGGTAAAGCATGTTATGCTTAGGATATGATCTTTAAAAGAGGTATAAAAGGTGGCATCATATGGTTTAGAATAATAGCATGGTCTGGCATGTTGTATTTTTTTGTGACTTAAGAGTTAGGCTTGATTACAACAAAGGGATTAAGTTATTTCCGACATTAGTAGAAAGATTTGTCAATGCTCACATGAGAATTTTAAGCTGAATTGAATGAATATGATATTTATAGGAATTGTATAGTTAAGGGATATTCGAGAAGTGTGCTAAGCTTGAAAGTAAGAAGTTGTATTTCCAAAGGTCTGGTAATTCTATCCTAATTTAGGAGTTATATGTCTATATTCAAGACTACAGAGTGGTGTCAATGTGATGACTCCTTAGTGGGTGTCTTGTGTAATCCATAACCAAGATTTATGGCTCCCTATTACTGCTAGAACTTCCTTAGAGAGAGTGTTGAAGAGAATACTCCAGTTAAGTATGAGGGTGTAGTATAATTCAGTCTGTATGGCCAATAAGTCAGTTTACAAGTTAGATTCGCATGACTTATTTTCTCGTCTTTGCACTTATTCATGCTACTCGAAATCTCAGACATGCTACTATTCCAAGATACTGTATGCCAGTAGTTACGAGTATAGTCCAGTTTATGCATCATGCATTAAATTCAGATTCCAGATGTTTAGTTATGATTCAATTCAGAGGTGCCCTGTGCATCGCCTAAATTTTTTGAGTATCTTAGTGAATTGACCATTCGCAGAGGGACATAGGGTCCCAAGGTGGAGGTACCCCATTGTAACACCCCAATTCACTGAACCGGAATGCTACAAGGTGCTCATGACCCCGAGGGACCACAAGCTAACCCATGACTGAAATTTGTACCTGTATACTGGAAATCATGAATTAATAATGCGAAATACATAGAACTGTAAGGCCATAAGGTTTAACTGAATACAATCATGTGGGTGAAAATACCCAAACCAACTCAATCTGAACGTAAATCTGAACATAAATCTGAAGGCCTCTAAACTATCTGAATAAGGAGTTAAAGGAACATGTCTCCAACTAACTCCATAAAACTGAACTGAAGAAATAAATAAATGAATCAAATCATATTGTCCTCAAATCAATGAGGAATCACTGTGTCTCTGCGACTGGAATGCTACCACTACTGCTGGGCTAGAGCTCGTGTCTCAGAACCTATGGTGTAACATAAAAAGAAAGCACCATAGCGCAAATGTGTCTATACAACTAGAGTACTGAGTATACGAGGAAGGTAGGCTGAACATAAAGGGTTTCATGCATGAACAACACTGATTGACTAATATGAACGTGGGAGTACAAACACACATTTACAGAAACTGGGACTGTGATTACATGATAGCATGACCTGTAAGCTAATACATAGTTTACTGATATCTGTCATGACTGATACTGAAACTAATAACATGGACGACTGTATCTGACAGTCCTGTATATACTAAAATCTGAAGAACGCCCTGAGTTCTTTTACTGAGACTAATACTGAAATTGTGGGAAATAGTGTTTAACCGGCATGCCCCATGTATGCCGTTATGGTTAAGCTGGGGTCCAATCTCTACCTCGACTGGAGGGGTGTCAATACTTTGCCATGTGTAAGGACAGCCTGTGAGTAATCCTTATCTGGCGGGTAATCAATGAGAATGGTGGGACCCCTAAGCTGATGAGTTTAGCCACCTCATCAACCCTAATCTGACGGGTCAAGATGTCTCAACCTACGCTGGCTACGTAGTTCTGGAACACAAGGATGACTACTAAGAATCACACGCTGAACTAGCCAGTGAGTTCCCATCCTTGGGTTCACTCGGTGCTAACCTCTACTCCCATCTGGAGGGACTGGACATGAATAACTGACTGTGCATGACTTAATCTTACTGAATTTCGTTGACTGGTGGAATGTTACTGATATCTGACAACTGAATAAGATCATGAGGTTTTCTTGAGTCACATGACTAACTGAAGTCTATGGAATCATAGCTTGAGTTCGGCTATCATGAAACATAACATGGCTCTAGGCATACAACTATAGTTTTTAGGTACGAATTCCCCCAGGAGTCGATAGGAGAAAACTGACACATATGACATGACTTGATCACAAGATTTGAGTCCACAATTCACAATATCATAAGTAATAATTTCATAATAAGAATGATTCTCAACAAACTATCACATGAACGAGAATGTATACAACATGTATATACTAGAATGGCTTCAATAACATGGTCGTTCCATATCAAAACAATATCATGAGCATCTCATATAACAACTTCAATTTAAGACAATAGCATAGGGATCACGTTGAACATAAACTTAGAACATGGAATAGTCATTTAGGGATTATTATGTCATAAAAGCATGATTTATATTCCCTTAGGTATTTCCACAAACACCTTACATGCACATCTTAGGCATAGGTGGATTCATCAAGATTTCAAACATTCAACCTCCAATTTCACATGCTTATACGTTAAATACCACCATATCCTCACACAAAACATACAAAGATCCCATCTTAGGCATCATCAAACTCCAACAATATGAACATGAACCACCAACAACATAAAAATCATAATACATAATTTAGAAGATGGTTCTTGAGCTTCATGGACAAAAGGAGTCCATGAATCAACTCATGCGTACCATAGAAGGAAGATTCTTGATAATTGACGGAGGAATTTCCTTGAAATCGGATCTTCAAGCTTATTTACGCAACCCTAGTTGTTTTTCTCTTTTACTGCTCTTGGATGATGAGCTTTGAGATGATAATAGGGTTGTAATATGTTTAGAAGCTATATATTTCGTAGGGTTAAGTTTATGGTCATGTAAGGAGTGTTAAAAGACTTAATTACCCTTAAAATAACTCAAAACAGAGTGTTTTTGGCACCTAGAACTGACTTAGGTGGCGCCTAACCAATCGCCTAACTTTATTGTCTCTCATGAAAATAGGCATAACTTTTTGCTCGGGTATTGGATTAAGGTGAAATTGGTATCATTGAAAGATAATTCGATTCTCTACAATTTGGTGGGTCTAAATTAACCAAAATACCACATTAACATCAAGTTATACTCGTTCAAAGATGACCCTTGCAAAATCGAACACTAAAACTTGATGGATTCAAAATCTCTTATCTTGTATTACCTTAAGTGACTCATATAAACATGCTTAATGCATCATAAGCTATACTATCACTAGGATATTCATTGTAAGTCATGTACTCAAGTATGAATCACAGGATAGGAGATTTCATACGTGGGAATACTTATTCACTTCCTAGCTTAGAGACATGAGGGGTATTACAATATCTCCCTCTTAGGAACATTCATCCTCAAATGAGAATTTACTGAGAAGGGATACAAGACAATAGAACCTAAACTGAACATGATGAACTGAAACTTGATCTCACGACTGACATGCTAAACATACTAAACTCGCGCATATCTGATGCACGGACAACTGACACATAAATGCATGACTGAGTATGAAATGGTTAATAGGTACCAAGTTTATACTGGAAACATGAATGTGAAACTGAATATGATTCAGGAGAACTGTTACCTTGTGCTTGATCTGAATTGGTGGGAAAGAGGTGAGGATACTTGGTATGCATATCTACTTCTACTTCCCAAGTAGCTCCCCCATGAGACTAATTTTGACAAAGAACCTTGACTAGAGGGACTTCTTTGTTCCTCAATCTACGAGTGTGATAATCTAAGATTTCGATTGGAATCTCTTCATAGGAGAGGTGTTCTGAATGTCAATTCTCTAAATAGGGACAACAACTGCTGGGTCACCTATGCACTTATTTATCAAAGAGACATGGAAGACTCGATGGACTTAGGCTAGATCTGAAGGTAACTCAAGCTCATAAGCTACCTTGCCAAAGCGACAAAGAATTCTGAAGGGACCGACATACTGGGGGATTGAGTTTCCCTTTCTTGCTGAACCTCTTCACTCCCTTCATGGGATAGATCTTAAGATAGACATTGTCATTGTCATTGACCTCAAACTCAAGATCCTTTCTATGAACATTTTCATAGGACTTCTATCGGCTCTGAGAAGCCCGAAGTCTCTCTCTGATCAACTGAACTTTCTCTAAGGAGTCAAATACTAAATCAGGACATATGATTGAGGCGTTACTAACTTCGAACTAACCAATCAGAGATCTATATCTCCTACCATAGAGTGCTTTGAATAGAGCCATCTAAATACTAGAATGATAGCTATTGTTGTATGCAAACTCAATCAAAGACAGGTGGTCGTCCCAACTTCCCTTGAAGTCAATTGCACACGCCCTTAGATTATCTTCAAGAGTATGAATGGTCCTCTCTGCTTGACCATCTTTTTAAGGATGAAATGCTGCGCTGAGATAGACTTGGGTACCAAGACCTTTTTATAATTCTTTACAAAAGTAAGGAGTAAACTGGGTACCTCTGTCTGAGATGATAGATAGTGGAACACCGTGTAACCTGAATAACTCCCTGATATAGAGTTTGGCATAATCCTTGGCAGAATAAGGGTACGAATAGGAAGGAAATGAGCTGACTTGGTCATTCTATCTATAATGACCCAGACTAAATGATACTAATGATGAGTTCAAGGCAAACCCATCACGAAGTCCATGTTAACTCCTTCCCACTTCTAAGTAGGAATGGTAAACTCTTGCATGGAACCACTAGGTTTCTGATGCTCTATCTTAACCTGCTGACATGTAGAGCACTTAACCACAAACTTTGCAATGTCTCTCTTCATCCCACTTCACTAATAGATCACCCGTATGTCGCGGTACATCTTAGTAGCCCCTGGATTAATAAAGTATTGCAGACCATGCGCTTCTACTAGTATTAGCTGCCTCAATTCATCTACTCCTGAAACACATAGATGACCCTGACAATGAGGAACACCATCTCCCCCTTGGGAGAAAACCTTGAGTTTCTGATTCTGAACTGACTCTTTGAGCTTGAGAAGGCTAGGATCCCTGTCTTGTTTCTATTTCACCTTGGAAACTAGAGATGACTCTAAACTACTATGAACAGATACACCACCCTCTGAAGACTCGACTAAGCGAACATCTAGTCTGGCAAGCTGATAGATCTCCTGAGCTATCTTTTCCTTACTATTCTCAATGTGAGAAATACTACCCATAGAGAGTCGACTGAGAGCAGCGGCCACAACATTGGCCTTACCCGGATGATAAAGAACATTCATGTCGTAATCCTTCAATAGCTCTAACCACCTTATCTGGTGAAGATTGAGATCTTTCTGGGAAAATACATACTAGAGGCTTTTATGGTCTGTGAAGACATCTACATGAACTCCATTGAGATAATGCCTCCAAATCTTCAAGGCAAAAACTACCGCTACTAACTCAAGATCATGAGTAGGATAATTCTTTTCATGTGGCTTTAACTGTCTGGAGATGTAGGCTATGACCTTACCATGCTGCATGAGGACACAATCTAAACCCACTCTGGATGCATCACAATAGACTACAAAATAGTGTGAAACATCTGGAATAGCTAGAACTGGAGCAGAGGTGAGTCGAGTCTTCAACTCTTGAAATCTCTTCTCGCATGAATCTGACTACTAAAACTTAATCTCCTTCTGAGTCAATCTGGAAATGGGAGATGAAATAGAAGAAAATCCCTCAACAAACCATCTGTAATAGCCAGCCAATCCCAAGAACCTCTTAATATCTGATGGAGATATGAGTCTGGGCCAGTTTCTTACTGCCTCAGTTTTCTGAGGGTCTACTTTAATTCCATCACTGGAAATAATATGGCCAAGGAATGCTACTGATCTTAGAAAAAATTCGCACTTGATAAACATAGAAATAATTGGTAATCCATGAGAGTCTGAAGAACAATCCTGAGATGGTCTGCATGATCATGCTCTGTACGAGAATGGACCAGAATATCATCTATGAAGACTATGACAAACATGTCCAAGTACTGCTTGAACACACAGTTCATCAAATCCATAAAAGTTGTAGGGGCATTGGTAAGACCAAATGATATGACTAAAAATTTAAAGTGACTAAACCAAGTACGGAAAGCTGTCTTCGAAATGTCACATTCTCTAACTCTGAGCTGATGATAGCATGATCTGAGGTCTATCTTGGAGAAGTAACTGGCGCACTGAAGTTGGTCGAATAGATAATCAATCCTGGGAAAAGGTTATCTGTTCTTGACCGTAACTTTGTTGAGTTGACGGTAATCAATACACATCCTGAGAGAACCATCTTTCTTGCGCACGAATAATACTGGCGCACCCCATGGGGAAATGCTAGGTCTGATGAATCCCTTATCTAAGAGATCCTTCAACTGATCTTTCACTTCCTTGAGTTCTGCTGGTGCTATTCTATTTGGCAGAATAGAAATAGGTTGAGTATCCGGAAGAAGGTCTATGCCGAAGATCTTTGGGAAAGACATCTGAGTATTCATTAAAAACAGGGACTGTTTTGAGGTTGGGATATTCAAAATTAGAATCATTAACATGCACGATATGATACACACACCCCTTAGAAATCATTTTCCTTACCCGAAGGTAGGAAATAAGTTGACCCCTGAACGCTGAAATGCTACCCTTCCACTCTAGGACGGGCTCATTCAGGAACTAAAATTGAACTATCCTATTTCTGAAGTCGACTGTGGCATAGCAGGAATGAAGCTAATCTATGTCGAGAATGATATCAAAATTAGTCATCTCTAACTCCACTAAATCTGCTGACGTGGATTTCTGAGATATCATAATCAGACAGTTCCTGTATACCCATCGGGCTATGATTGTTTTACCCACTGAGGTAGAGACTGAGAAAGGCTCTGCTAGGACTTCGGGACTGATTCCGAAATCACCTGCTATATATGGAGTAGCAAAAGACAAAGATGCAACTGGGTCTAGCAAAGCCTAAACATGAACATGGAAAATATGTAAAGTACCAGTAATGACATCAGGAGAATTTTCCTAATCCTACCGGGACTGAAGAACATAGAGTCTGTTTGGGCGTTGCCCACTGGTAGCACTGGAAATGGCACCCTGCTGGTTTGGGTGACTAGATTGAGTTGTAGAATGATTTTACTAACCCTGAAGACTTGACTGCAGACACTCCCTAATCCTGTGGCCTGGATTGCCACAACAAAAATAGACATCACTATCGGCTCTGTAAATGCCTTTGTGGTTCTTACCATAAGTCTGACAAAGGGGATTTGTTTAGGCACTTCTAACACTACCCTGAGATTTAGAGACTGGCGCTTTGTCTCTATTACCGTCTCTAAACTTTGGCACTAGAGTGCTGGAAGAGAAAGGAGCTGGAACGGCTGACTTAGAGCAAAACTGTGAACGGTTTCCTGAATCTGACTTGGGGTAAGCAAAGTTGAAATTACCTGACCTTGCTCTTTTCTTCTGCCTCTCCTTAGTCTTAAAATTCTGCTCTTCTACTTGCTAGGCATGGGTCATGAGTCTGGCTAAGGTCATATGACCGATTATCATCGTATACCTATATTCATTTACCATGCTATCGTTGACCCCTGACACGAACTTGCTCATCTTAGCTCTATTGTCTGTAACCACATGAGGAGCATACCTGGCTATCTGAGTAAATCTAAGAGAATACTCCCTAATCGTCATATTCCCTTGCCTGAGGTGGATGAACTCAAAAACTTTGGCTTTCCTCAGCTCTTGGGGAAATAATATGTCTAAGACGGTTGTGACAAATTCCTCCCACTAGATAGGGCCTGTATCATCTAACCTCTCACACTTCCATTGTTTGTACCAATTATGAGCAACATTATGTAACTGGTAGGCAGCTAACTCAGCACTCTTAATAAAAGTAACACCCATGATGTCAATGACCTTCTAGACTTGGTCAATGAACTCCTGAGGGTTCTCATCAGACTTAGACCTATGAAAAGATGGAGGGTTCATCCGGGTGAAGTCCTGAACCTTACCTGCTTTGGGATTGGCTGGAATGACTAGTGGACGTTATGTCTGTGCAGCCATGGACTGAGAAAGTATGGTAAATATGGCTCTAAACTCCATATGGGAAACATTTTTGCCCAAAGGATCTTCGGGCTGAGGAGCTGGCTGGTTTTTTTTCTTTGGGGCCATGGTATGGAATAAGAGAAGAATGGATTAGACTGAGAGTTTAACTTGTGATTATGCTCACTAGCATGACATGAATAATGAAGAAAGAGGACTGTTCCTAAAACATCTTATGGCCTCCCGCACATAAATGTGGCACGCAACACACCCATATACTTGACTCTACTAGATGCGGCTTTCAAACTTCCTAGGACTCTATTGAACCTTAGGCTCTGATACAAAGTTTGTAACACCCCGATTTACTGAACTGGAATGCTACACAGTGCTCATGAAACTGAGGGACCACAAGATAACCCATGACTGATATCTATACCTGTATACTGCAAATCATGATATAATAATGTAGAATACATAGAACTGTAAGGCCATAAGGTTCAACTGAATACAATCACGCTGGTGAAAACACCCAAAATAACTCACGATGAACGTAAATCTAAACATAAATCTGAAAGCCTCTAAACTATTTGAATTAGGAGTTGAAGTAACATGTCTCCAACTAGCTCCATAAAAATGAACTGATGAAATAAATAAATGAATCAAATTATATTATCCTCGAATCAATGAGGACTCACTGTGTCTCTACGACTGGAATGCTACCGCTACTGCTGGGCAGGAGCTCGTGTCTCGAAACCTATGGTGTAATATGAAAAGAAAGAACCATAGCACAAATGTGTCAATACAACTGGAGTACTAAGTATACGAGGAAGGTAGGCTGAACATAAAGGGTTTCATGCATGAACAACATTGACTGACTAATATTAACGTGGGAGTGCAAACACACATATATAGAAACTGGGACCATGAATATGTGATAGCATGACCTGTAAGAAATACATGGTTTACTGATAACTGTCATGACTGATACTGAAACTAATAACATGGACGACTATATCTGACAGTCCTGTATATACTACAATTTGAAAAATGCCCTAAGTTCTTTTACTGAGACTGATACTGAAACTGTGGGAAGTATTATTTAACTGACATGAACCATGTATGCCATTATGGCTAAGCTGGGGTCCAATCTCTGCCCCGACTGGAGGGGTGTCAATACCGTGCCACGGGTAAGGATAGCCTGTGAGTGACCCTTATCTAGCGGGTACTCAATGAGAACGGTAGGAACCCTAAACTGACGAGTTAAACCACCTCATCAACCCTAATCTTATAGGTTAAGATGTCTCAACCTACGCTGACTACGTAGTTCTAGAACACAAGAATGACTACTAAGAATCATACCCTGAACTAGCCGGTGAGTTCCCATCCTTGGGTTCACTTGGTGCTAGTCTCTACTCCCATCTGGAGGGACTGGACATTAATAACTGACTGTGCATGACTTAATCTTACTAAATTCCATTGACTGGTGGAATGTTACTAATATTTGACAACTGACTAAAATCATGAAGTTTTCCTGAGTCACATGATTGACTAAAGTCTATGGAATCATAGCTTGAGTTCGGATTTCGTGAAACATAACATAACTCTAGGCACACAACTATAGTTTTTGGGTACGAATACCCCCAGGACTCAATAGGAGGAAACTGACACACATGACATGACTTGATCACAAGATTTGACTCCATAATTCATAATATCATAAGTAAGGATTTCATAATAAGAATGATTCTCAACAAACTATCACATGAATGAGAATGCACATAACATGTGTATACTTACATGGCTTTAATAACATGGTCGTTCCTTATCAAAACAATATCATGAGCATCTCATATAACATCTTAAATTCAATACAATAGCATGGTGATCACGTTGAGCATAAACTTAGAACATAGAATAGTCATTTAGGGCTTATTATGTCATAAAATCATGATTTCTATTCCCGTAGGTATTCCCACAAACACCTTACATGCACATCTTAGGCATAGGTGTATTCATCAAGATTTCAAACATCCAATCACCAATTTCACATATTTATTCGTTAAATACCACCATATCCTCACATAAAACATACAAAGATCCCATCTTAGGCATCATCAAACTCCAACCACATGAACATGAACCACCAACAACATAAAAATCATAATACATAATTTAAAAGATGGTTCTTGAGCTTCATGGACAAAAGGTGTCCATGAATTAACTCACGCATACCTTAGAAGGAAGATTCTTGATGATTGGCGGAGGAATTTCCCTAAAATTGGATCTTCAAGCTTAGTTATGCAACCATAGTTGTTTTTCTCTTTTAGTGCTCTTGGATGATGTGCTTTGAGGTGATAATAGGGTTTTAATATTCTTAGAAGCTATATATTTCGTAGGGTTAAGTTTAGGGTTGTGTAAGAAGTGTTAAAAGACTTAATTACCCTTAAAATAACTCAAAATGGAGTGTTTTTGGCACCTGGAACAGACTTAGGTGGCGCCCAAGTGATTTCCTAATGTAGGTTAGGCGCTGCCTAACCAATCGCCTATGTTTGGGTTGGGCGACGCCTAAACAATCGCCTATCTTTACTGTCTCTCACGAAAATGGGCATAACTTTTTGCTCAAGTATTGGATTAAGGCAAAATTGGTATCGTTGGAAAGCTAATTCAATTCTTTAGAATTTGAAGGGTGTAACTCAGTCAAAATACTACATTAACATCAAGTTATACTCGTTCAAATATGACCCTTACAAAATCAAACACTAAAACTTGATGGATTCAAAAACTCTTAGCTTGTATTACCTTAAGTAACTCATATGAACATGCTATGCATCATAAGCTATCCTATCACTATGATATTCATTGTAAGTCATGTAATCAAGTATGAATTACAAGATCGAAGATTTCATACGTAGGAATACTTATTCACTTCCTAGCTTAGAAATATGCGGGGTATTACACCCATTCAGATGTAAGCATAGATACTTATGACAAGCTCTGCACTAGTTATCATTGTATATTCAGTCATATGTTCATACATTAGTTCAGTCAGATATGCATGTATTAAAAATGTATGTCCAATAGAAAAAGTTTAGCTTATTAAAGTATTCAGTTCTGTGTTCATGAGAAAAACTCAGTAACAAATCCATGCATTAGGTATGCATGTTCATTATGAGAATTAAGCTTATAAGTAGCTTCAGTCGTGTATTCCATGCATCAGATATGCATTTTTGGTATAAGAATTTAGAACATCAGTAGTTCCATCAATATGGTCATGTTTTAGATCAGTGTATTCTCTATTTGAGGACATGTCGTGTCCCCGTTATTCCATACCTCTAAGCTTTAATATGTTCCTACCCATCATTCAAGGACGAATGATCCCAAGGAGGGGATAATGTAATGCCCCGTATTTTGGGCTATAATATAGACCATGATTCGGATACGTTGATAATCCCAAAGCCATAAACCCTATACCAATATTACATGTTAATTATTTGTGTAGTATGTGAATCCATTCAAGCTTGAATTTAGACTATAAAGGTCCTTCAACTCAAGGACAAGTTGAAACTATTTTGATAGATTAAGTTTTAGTGGACGTTGTAATATGTGCCATCTTCCATTGATCATAACTATCTATATATTTTGAATTATAGAGCTTTCTATGTGTCAAATGATAGGCCTTTGAGTTAGCTTTTCAACAATACCAATTTTGCTAAAATCCGGCACGCGAGCAAGAAGTTATGGCCTTTCAAAGAAATAGGCAGCGCCTATGTAAACATAGGCGATAGCATAGGTGGAACATATGTAAACATAGGCGATAGCATAGGAAGCACCTATGTAAAGGTTTCAAGTGACTTAAACACTCCGTTTTTGGGGCAAAATGGTCCTTTTCCACCCTTACTTAGCCCTAAACACGAAATTCAGTTCCCAAAGACCTCAAAATACACCTTCATTTATCAAAATTGTTCAAGAACTCTCTCTAGGGTTTCAAAATAAAAACCCAAGCAACTCAATATCCAACCGTGGGTTTTAGAAACTAATTGCATATTTTGAATCCTCTCAACGTAGGCTTCAAGAAGCACCTAATATTCGTAGTAATCGAGGTACGTGGGGTTATCCAAAAATCTCATGGGTCTTTAAACTCATGTTTTACAAATGGTAGTTTTGAAACTACGAATATAATTATGTTTTGAACATTTCTATAATATTAAATTTGGTCTTTAGGCCTACTTCTGAACGATTTGACATATTATATATGTATATGCATGTGTTTCAAAAAGGTGATATTTTGAGAGCATGAATTATATAAAATCCCTCTCTTGGTGTGAATTTGTTTTGAATGTGCATATGATGTAAATTGTTTGAAAATATCTTGAAAAACATGACATGAAATATTTTGAGAATTGATATGATTTTGACTTGAAAATGAGAGGGTTATTTGTGTTGAAACATGTTGAATACAATGGTAAAATGAGAAGAATAATGTGATATTGGTGGCTTGCAAGTCGGGTATAAAGATACCCTACAGAGTATGACATGTGATTGATATGAACAAAATTTGAGTGCATTAATTTTACAAGAGATTGGTGGATGCCCGAAGAAGGCGTTTGAGTGTAAGGGCTTATCGCTGGAAACCGTGTTTGCCAGCACGGGAATTTGTTACCTGGCTAAGTGATTGTGAGTACTTGACTTTATGTCATTCCCAAATTGGGATTATAGGTAGGAGCCCGGGCTATGTGATCTTGGGCACTACCATTGGGTCGAGACACCATGCTTCGTGGTCTTGGTTGTATCTCCCTCACTTATACTCTAATCTCGGTTGTAGCCGAGGATTGATAGTTGGTGTAAATTATGTAGGGTATTCCACCTAGCATAGTTGCATTTCATTGTTATTGAAAATAATTACATTATGCGAATGTGTTTTCAAATGATTTGATATGAAACTGCTTTATAATGGCTCGCAACTATATTATGTAAAAATATTATACTTCTGTTTTGATCTCTCTACGTACCAGTACTTCTGTATTGACCCCCTGCCCTCCCAGGTTCGGAAGCACAGTCTAGGGGTCCAGATAACCAGTATATTTCTTTCTATAGATCGCAAAATCAAGTGGTGAGCCTTCTATATTTTGGAAGTCCTGACGTCTTCTATTTCATTTATCATTTATTAGTTTTGGGTCTGCTGGGGGCCTTGTCCCAGCTTTTAGATAGACATTATTTCAGTCATGTAGTAGAGATTTTGCAGACGATTTTAGAGATGTTGATTTAGACTGTGGGACACTATTCACCATTTTCATTTACATATGATTCTTGACCATGTTTCCGTTATATTGTGTATTTTCTGCATTTCTTTTATCATGAATTATGTGCATGATTATCAAACAGATAGGGGTGTTTCGGGCCTTTATGGTTCAGAATGCTCTTCATGGCCAGGGCCCCAGTTCGGATCGTGACAGAAATCAAGTTTTACAATTCATCTTCAAAGAGAAATTGAAGTAGCGGGCAACCTTTACAAGAATGCAGCCAATGAAAATCTTTTAAGAAACCTAATGGTGCTAACATGTCCCCCTGATTTCAAACTACAAGCATTTGAAAGAGATAATTCAGGAATGAGCTTTATAAGATACATTAGTCAATCAACTATTAACCTATCAAACCAAGTTATGGTCCAGAATTATAATATCTCTACTATTGGGGCATCCCCCCACCCCCACCCCCAGATTTTGAGCACTTATTTATCAATATTATCATCTTTTGACCAAAAAAAAGTCTACCTTGGTAACCCGTTTTTCCTTGAAATAAGTCCAGGCCTTCTTAAATCTAGGACCATTATGAGGCCATGTTTAAAGACAGTATGTATTACACATATCAACGATGCCACTATATGTAATATCTGTTGTTCTAATCTAATCACAAGACAAATGCAACTGATTCTTCAATGACATCATCAGTATTTCTATAGAAAATAATTATAGGTATTACAGTGCAAACAATACATTAGGTGTTTCTTCCTTTGGAAGAACCTAATATTCTAGAGTTATTCCTTAACTTTAATTTTGATTCTCACCTCCACTTATACATTAGTTAAAGTAGAAATAAATATAAACATGCCTCAAAATTACATAGTGCATTATAAGACCCCAAAATTTTTGACGAATTTATTTTGACTACTCTGTTATATTTAATGATAATACTAGACTTGAATCATTATAAGGAATGTTAACGAGGTATTTTGGGAGTTTTAAAAATTTTGAAAAGTGTTCGGGGTCATTTCATAACGCCAAACCTATAAGGGTCAGCGATAATAGTGTGCCACACTAAGTGTACACCGCGATAAGAGTGTAGCAAACCATGTGCATACCGTGATAGCGGTGTGCCATTCCGCTGGTCACATATCGCCCAATTTATTTTTTTTAAGTTGGGATGAGGCCTTTTTGATGATGAACCCCATTAAATGACTTAAACACTACTCAATCCCTAATAGGCAATCAATTCTCAGTTTTATCCTTATTTTTCTCCTTTTCAACTTTCAAAAGAAGCAACTAAGGATTTTCTCAAAAATTCAACTCTCTGAGGTCTAAACTCTAATTTCTCTTGAAATTCTTTCATCATTAAGATAAGTTGGACACTCTATATTTTAATTATAATTATATTGCACAATTTATATGATTTTATGTGTTCTTGAATATTGGATTGAACTAGGGTTGAGAGTTTTTGATTGTTACGCACTTGTATTGATTTTTCCTAGTTTAAAATGATTTATTCATGGTTTGAATGTTTGATTATAAACTAAATTTTTATCCCATGTTAATGATGGAATTTAACTGTACGGTTTTAATAATGTTTATGGATTTTGGCATGATTATGGCATGAACCTCAACCCAATTTGTAATTTGGAATTGAACAAGGATTCTAAAGAGTTTAGTTCATCTTTTGAAATTGTGCATGGTATAAAATACTGAAAATGTAAAGAGGTTTTGGAATGCCCCTGGGGACTATGGTTTTGGATTTTAATTAAGAATTTGGAGTCTAATAGGTTAAATGGTTATGGTTTGACATAATTCGAATAACTTACAAGTCTATTGGTATGATGATACAAACTTAGAAATGCCTCAAATAAAGACTCCATGGCCAATGAAATGTGAAAAACTATATTAATTGGGCTTAAAAGGAAATTGTGTTGCTTAACTGAGGAAGTATGGTCCCGAGGGGACCAATACTGTAAACCACGTTTGCCAATGTTAGGAGGTCTTGTCCTGAAATTGGATAACCGTTGTATACAACTTTGAGCGGGAGTATGCATTCATATTATTGGGAGGTCATTGTTGTGGTGACTTTAGACTATTCATCGGTCCATACGACTAACATAAACTGTGACCCTTTCATCGAGGTAAGGGGGTGGGGGGTGAAAATCCAGAACTAGCTAGCTCATGGGTTCCTGAAGGTTAGTGTGAGCTACACAGTTTAGGATTATGTTTTGGAACGATCATGTTTCACTCCCCTTGTCCCTATTCGGGCATCCCATATACACACATACAAACATACACACACACACACACATATATATATAATTATTTTGCATGTGATTTATTACTAGTCGTTGGTAAATACATATGCTTAGCCCTTTCCTTCGGTTGCATGCCATTACTCACCGGAATGACCGTCTCTCGATACTACATCATTTCATGATGTAGGTTCAGAGGGCTTTTCTTGTGACCCCGTGTACTGTTAGGTGGTTCGAGTTTTTTGTTTTTCAACAGTTGAAGTACTGAGCCTTCCATCCATCTAAAAGCCTAGTTTCTCTTAGTTTCAGTTATTATTCCAGTACTTTTGATTTTCTTTTGGAATAGTCAAAGTCAAGTCCTGATTTGGTTGGTATTCTTTTATTAGAGGATTTGTGGATAACATTGGGATATCATTTTGTGGATTTGGTTTGTACTCTCAAACTTACTCCTTGGTTTTCATATTTCTCGTATTTTATTGGTTAGATTTCACTATTTATTATTATTATTATTATTATTATTATACTCTTGGGGTAAGACTAAGGGGTCATTTCAGGCTTTGGTAGGCTTGGGATGTTTGTCACGTCCAAGGCCCCGACTTGTGTCAAGACATTCATTTATAGCAATCTCCATAGATAGATTTGTTGAATTACTTTATACGCATTCGCAACTCAACTTTTTCCTTAATTGACATGCTTAAGGATATGATTAAACTTTCTATTCATTATCATTAAATAAATTGCAATTATGCATTTGCTTTAGAAATATCAATAAAATAACCAAAACATATCTTCCTAAAGGATTCTAATAATTTGGGAGAAAATTTAGATTTAATTTTATTGACAACGATCTTATAATGGTATAAAATATTTAATATATAAGAATAATTTTCATCTATAATTCATCATATATATTCAGTTCTGCATACAAAAAATAAATAACCTTTATTAATACTAATAAATATAATTTTTGAATGTGACGATTTTATGAAACACTAGTACATTCTCAATTCATTCGAAACTAAAGACACCAACATCCATAAATGTTTATTTTGAGAATTCAATAGAAATTAAAATCTCCACTTCAAAGTAATTAAATGTTTTATTTTGCGACAATGGAATTTTAAAGTAACCAATGATAAAATATTTAAATTCACAATCAATTCAATCTGCAAACTACACAAAAATGAAACAATAGAATTAAATTCTCAAGATCAAACAAAAACAAAATGATTGATAGAAAAACTTATATTTCAATAATCCAATCAATTAACATGAAAGTTTAGAGATAGACCATTATTGTAGAGAAATACCAAAATATCAAGAAAAGATATCCTCGAACCAGAGCTGCAACTAATGAACATCTCAAGTTTCTAAGAGAGAAAAATGGGTGTAGAAAAATGGCTAATCCATCTGAGACTTGCGGCTGCTATGTATATCATTATTTTGTGCTCCCTTAAAAATAGTGAGCAGTGACTTCCTTTTTTTTACTTTTATACCCTTAAGTATAAGATCCCTAGGTTTTTATTTAGATTCCTACTAGATCGTGATAATTGATACTCTTTAGACAAACCATCTTGCACCACTTTCTTACGAATTAAACAATCAAGTTCAAACAGATATAATTAACTGACAACAAAACCTATATTTCATAAATCTAACCAATTAACACCAAAGTTTTGAAATGGACCTTGATTGTAGAGATATACCTTGAAACATCAAGCAAAGAGGTCCTCAAACTAAATCTGTAGTTAAGAACCTTGTCAAGTTTCTAGGAGAGGAACAAAAGTTTAGTAAAATGGCTAATTCATTTGAGAGTTGTGCCGGCTATGTATAACTCTATTTGTGCTTCAATGAAAAATGTGAGCATCGGTTCCCTTTTCTTTCTTTTATCACCTTAGTCTAAAATCCCTGCTTTTCTATTTATAGCTCTGACTTGGTCTTGGATTTAGAGTATATTTATTATTTTTTTTCCCTAAATTGTCCTTGTAAATTTGAATGAGATTAAAAAATCTTAAGAAAAAATAATAGAATATTTCCTTTTTAAATGAAATATATTTGGTATGAATTTAAACAATCTTTTCTAAGTGGCGGACTCTTATTGATCTCACCTAATTTTTTTATTTTTTAATAAATCAAAATAAAGAAGAGAACATCAAAAAGTATGTAAAATGATATATTAAGAAAAACTTATACTTATAAATTTCTTTTTCCTATTTTGGAAATAAAGGAAAAAATATATAATATAAAAAAACGTGGCTCTTTTTGTGATTTTAAATTTTCTAAAATAAAATAGAAATCAAAAAATAACCTTTGGACTTAAAAGAATATACATACCTTAAAAAGATGTAATAATAAAGTGTGCGGTAAAACTTTAATAGAAAAAATAAATTAATGTATGAGATTTTGACCCTACAAAAACGAACTTATTTAAATTAAAATATTAATTGCTTAAAATAAAATAACACATTATCAACATGAAATACTATCATTTTTAATTTGCTTTATATTTCAGAACATAAGGATACCATCACCTCACTTCAAATTAATGAGAACTTTTCTTTTGCTATTTTCTTTTTATGGTGATGAAAGAAATTAAATTGATGCTAGATTCTATTAACATATTAATCTTCTGTGGTGTTTATATAAGTTATTTTTCCAATAAATTGAATTAGTATGGCTCATCCTGTATGAGCTTTATTATATTATTTATATGAGAGTTCCAGAAATGTAATTCAAAATGAAAAAGCACTTTAGAAACAAATAAGATTTTACCTTGTTTATGATTATTATTTTTGAATTCTTCAATTTAACTTCATTTTGAATTTTAGAAAAGACACCATATGTATTTGCAACTCGGGAAGATTTCTACAAGAGTTCTGTGTGGTACTTAAGAAGGTGGCACCAAAATTTAAATGTAAGTTCTATAATGTGATGGTTAGATCATCTTTACTATATGAGGTGGAATGTTGGTTGGTCAAGCTTTCTCATATTCAGAAACTAAAAGTATTTGTGATGACAATTCTATGATTAAGGTGTGGGTATTCTAAGAGAGATAAGAGGACTTCCGAAATAAGGTGGCCAGAGTGGCTTCGTTGGAGGACATGATGAAAAAATTGAGATTGACATGATTTAGGCGTGTTATGAGAAGACACATGAATACACTAGTATGGAGGTGACAGATTGGATACGTATAGATTCAGGAGAGGTAGAGGTATACCAAGGAAGTATTGATGCAAGGTGATGTAATTATATCCGAATCAGGGCCTACCCATGTAGGGTATCTCGAGTCCACCGAGGACCAGAAACAACCCCTTTTGCCTAGTCAATAAGAACACTACACATGTATAAAAGCGAAAGCAAATCCAAAAGATAATTTATATGAAATAGAAAAACCATATTGAGGTTCTAAGTATTCAACAACATCCCAATCCATAGTTATCCACAAACTCTCTAAACAAAACTAAACTAATCTAAGTCGGGACATGCTCCTGACGATAGCCAAAACTAGACCGATGAAAATATATGACATAGGGAAACTAAAACATGAAATGAGGCCTTCCGAAGTATGAAAAATGACCAATTTAGTCTGACTCGTGAGCTATCCCTCGAGAACCTAGTCACTGGGTAGGAAAAGTATAATTATGGTCGGTTCCTGCATCGCATGGGGATACAACATTTGGAGACGATTAGCAGGTTGAGTACTAGCATATAATTAAGAATAAGGAAAACATAATTCCATGATCAATAGTTCAAAGTTATTCAATCCAATGCACACAATCAAATGTATATATATATATATATATATATTATATTATAAATATATATATAATCTGCCGGGATAGAGAACAAATGTAATGCTCCACATTTTGGGCTACAAGATAGACCATGATTCCGATATGTTGATAAATCCTGAAGCCATAAATCCTATGCCAATACGGCGTGTTAATTATTTCTGTAGCATGTGAATCCATTTAAGCTTGAATTTAGACCATAGGAGTCATCTAACTCAAGGATGAGTTGAGAACTACTTCGACCGATTAAGCTTAAGTGGACACTTAAGTTTATGCCAACTTCTATCAACCATAACTCTTTGTATATGTCGAATTAAAAAGCCTACTATGTGTAAAATTATAGGTTTTGCTAAAATGCGGTATGCGTCGCCTAACCAATCGCCCTTGTCCACTGGAAAGCATAGGCGATAGCCTAGGTGGCGCCTATATAAACATAGGCGATATCCTAGGCGGTGCCTATGTAAACATAGGTGATAACCTAGGCAGCGCCTATGTAAGCATAGGCAATGGAATGGGCGGCGCCTATGTAAAGATTTAAGTGACTTAAACACTCCACTTTTGGGGCAAAATGGTCCTTTTCCACCCTTACTTAGCCCTAAAACATGAAATTCAGTTCCAAGGACCGCAAAATATACCTTGATTCATCAAAAGTGCTCAAGGATTCTCCTTAGGGTTTAAAAATAAAAACCCAAGCAACTCAAGATTCAACCGTGGGTTTTAGGAACTAATTGCATATTTGGAATCCTCTCATTGTAGGCTTCAAGAAACATCTAATATTCATAGTAATCGAGGTACGTGGGGTTATCCAAAAATCTCATGGGTGTTGTTTTATGAACATGCATGCTTTTAACTGGGGGTTTTCAATAAAATACTAATAACTTGCTTTTATTATGATTTCTAAGTCATTTTTTAAGGTCATGGGAATTGTTTGCCTATATACTTCAATGGTTGAAACCATGCATATGTGATTTGAGATTTTCCATGAAAGTTTGATAAATATGAATGATAAATTGCTTTCAAACTCCCATGATAATGTTTCGATAACCCATATTATATTGTGACCAACAAAAGAGAGCATGAATTTGAAATAATTATTGTCCACTACTTGTAAATGATGAAAATATCTTGATTTTTACATGATTATGCATATGTTGATGTGATATTGATGACTTACAAGTCGGGTATGACGATACCCTACAAATAAGATATGTGATTGAATTAGATAAAATTTGAATGCATTGATTTTACTTGAGATAGGTGGATGTCCGAAGAAGGCTCTTGAGTGTAAGGGCTGATCACTGGAAATCGTGTTTGCTGACATGGGAATTTGGTACCTTGCTTTGTGATCTTGTGTACCTAACTTTATGTCATTTCCAAATTGGGACTATGGTTAGGATCCCTGCTTTGTGATTTTGTGCACTACCATTGGGTCGAGACACCCTGCTTTGTGATCTTGTGTGTCTTCCCCTCATGTATACTCTAATCTTGGTGGAAACTGAGGTTTGACAGTTGGTGTAAATGTGATATGTAGGGTATTCCACCTATCTCAGCTGCATTACATTGTTGTTGAAAATCAATTGCATTATGCCCATGTGTTTTCAAATGACTTGACATGAAACTGCTTTATAATGGCTCTGAACTATATTTTGTAAAAATATTTATGTTTTATTTTGATATCTATGTGTACCAGTACTTTTGTATTGACCCCCTTCCTCCTAGGTTCGGAGGTGCAGTCTAGGGTCCAGAAAATCAGTAGATTCCTCGGAAAGATTTGTAGAGTCACTTGGTGAGCCTTCTATATTTTGGAAGGCCTAATTATCTGGCAGTGTCATTTATAACTTATTATTTTGGGGTCTACTGGCGGCCTTGTCCCAGTTTTTATATCGACATTTGTTTCAGTCATGTAGTAGAGATTTCGTATACATTATAGAAGTGTTGATTTGAGATTTTGGGACATTATTCCTTATTATTGCTTTCATATGACTCTTGACCATGTTTTCCATAATGTTATTTGTCTTCCGCATTTCCTTATCATTTGAATTATGTGTATGATTACCAGAAAGATAGGGGTGCTTCGGGCCTTTATGGTTTGGGATACTCATCACGGTCAGGGCCCCGGTTCGGGTCATGACAACAAATTAATGCATAACATGCACTTTAAAACTTTTGCTTAGACTCTGTAGCTTGTCCATCCTAAAACCACCCACTTTTGCTTAGAATCTGTAGCTTGTCCATCCTAAAACCACCCACTGGCTATATAGGTCCAGCTGTAACACGCTAGTCAGGCCCTAGTGTGAGTTAGCCGCACAGACTGGAGAGACCATAGAAGGTAGGGGATTCTGATGCACACTTTGCTAACCATGATACAATTATGTATATACACTTGGCGATTCCTTCAATCCCCACAAACACACGGTCATCAAGACTAACCCTCATGTTGGCAAACATGAGTTTCCAGTATCATCCCTTTGGGACTCACACCTTCACAGCTAGCTATCACAATACCCTTTAATCCCAATTAAAACATTTAACACATAAACCACCAATTACATTAAGGAGTCAATCATAAAGAAATCATTAAATGGTGTCATGATATCAACTATATCTTGAAAGAAATATCATTAGCCAACACTTTGGGGATTCCTTCGTACCCTGCAGATTCCATTAATAAAATCACTTGGGGAATTCCTTCGTACCCCATACGATTTTCATAATCTTTTTTATCCATTTAGCCATTTATGAAATGCATTAGTTTAAAATAAAATAAGCCAAACTGTATGATAATTCACTTTCCATAATCAATTATGCAAGTAGGTTGAGGTTATTACCAATTTCAATGCAAAAATTAATTTTCTGGGGATTCCTTTGTACCACTATAGCCATGGCTTACAAATTAGAGAATCGTTGTACCCCTATTCCATCTACCATTCCCATGCACCTCAATAAGTCTACAAATCAACAATTCAAGTATAATTAATCTATAATAATTATGGGAAAAAACATTTAAAAAACTTAGATCCAAAACCCTCAATTCAAACCATACATAATTCATAAAGGACATGGAAAAAGCTATTAATTTGACAATGTTAAATAAACCTCAACCCACATTTAAAATCATAGATAAAATCACATGAGTTTCTGTAAGACCCCACAAAATTCCTCGCTTAATTCATTCCTTTAAGCTTGTCAAGGAGTCCCAGGTTTAGAAAATTCTAGCAAAAGTTTCAAGACTAAGTTTATTTTTTGCCTTCGAAGGTTGGCAATGTAATTTTTCAACATTAATGTCCTTTAATGGTCTATAATTTTGTTAATTATTGATCAGGAAGGTCAATAAGTATTACTGAACAAGTTTTAGATTTTTCAGATCACGTTTAGACCACGTTCGGAATTCCAAAACAGTCGAGCAACGCAATCTTGGCGTGCTATATTCCTATTAATGTGTAAGCTTATGAGTTTCAAATGCTTCATGATATCCCTCAATAATTGTATTATTAACTTTTGACTATGGTCATGTGTTTAAATAAATGTCATGTCTTGTCAATTTTATGCTATCGAGTCCTGGGGGTATTTAATACCCGATAATTTAGCTGTGTGCCTAGATTCACTGTCAGTATTCAAGATACTCTCAGTCGAGCAATGATCAGTAGAATTTAGTTAGTCACATGACTCAAGAAAGCTTAGTGAATTTAGTATCAGTCCAGTCCTACTCAATATTCAGTAATTTCAGTCAGTTATTAGATCTCAGTAGTATTCCGTCAGTCAACGGAATTCACTGAACTTAATCTAGTTCATTTCAACTTAATCAGTTTAGTATATATTCAGTTGAGATTTGGATTCAACACCGAGTGAATCCTAGGATGCGGGCACACACTGATAATACAGGGCGTGACCCTTAGAAGCAATCCTTGTGTTCCAGAACTATATAGCCAGCATAGGTTGAGACACCAACATTGACGTTTAAGGGTAGATGAGGTCGGTTAACACTATTAGATGAGGTTCTCATCGTTGTTCTATGGGGACACTATCAGATGAGGGTCACTCACAGCTTGTCTTTAACAGTTGTACAGTTTTGACACCCTTCTAATTGGGGTTACAAATTGAATCCCAACTCAGCTATATTATCTTATTTGGGGCATGTTGGTTAGATCATTACCTCTAACAGTCTCAGTCACAGTCTTTATAATAAAACTCAGATAATTATACAGATTTTAGGACTATCAAATACTGTCACCCAGCTCATTACGGAACTCCGCTAGTTATATCAGAATCAGGACAGTCAGACATAGTCAACTAAGTTTTCAGTTATATTAGTATCAATAATTCATGTTATCATAAAATTCAGTATTCAGAAGCCTTATGATTTTAGTTATATTTATGTATTCATGCATGTATTATCATGCAGTCATGTTCATGTTACTCAGTCAATTTCTAGTTCATGCATATGAACCCTTGCATACAGCCTTACCTCACTTTGTGTACCAGTACATTCACGTGTACTAATGCATACTTTTATTTCGCGCTATTGTGTTTTATACCATAAGTTCAGATGAACGAGTTCTATTGCATCCTTAGCAGGTTAGACGTTCAACATGCAGACTAGCAATGAGTCCTCATCATTCAAGGATGTTATCTTTTTTCATTTATTCATCATATTTATTATTAAGTAGATGGAGTTAGTTGGGCGATTGTCCCATCAGCTCCTTATTCAGATAGTATAAAGGCTTTTAGACTTTAGTATTTTTAGTATTTATGTTTAGTTTTTATACTTTCATACCATATTCTCAGTATTGGACCTTAGGGCCTTTTATTGTATATTTCCGCATTTATGTTAGTATTATTATTCAGTGCTCAGTTAGAGATATCAGTCATGGGTTAGCTTGTGGTCTTTCGGGATTATGAAAACTGTGTAGAGTTTAGAGTACTAGACTTGAGGTGTTACAAACTTGGTATAAGAGCCTAAGGATCAATAGTGTCCTAGAAAGTATGTAAAGCCACATCTAGTAGAGTCTTATGCATGAGTGTGTTGTGTGTCACATTTATGTATAGGAAGCTATGAGATATTTTAGGAAAAGTCTTCTTTCATTCAGTATTCATGTCATCCCAGTAAGAATGGGCTTAAATTTAACTCTCAATCTAATCTATTTCTCCCTTTTGTTTACAAAACATGCCTCCTAAAAGGAATAACAAAAGGAGAAACAAAAATCAGTTAGCCCCTCAGCCTGTCCAGCCAGATCCTCTAGACGAACATGTTTTTCACACAGAGTTTAGATCTACATTCAATACTCTTGCTAATTTAGTTTTTGCTCAAAATGAAAGTCTAGCACCCATTTCGGCCTATCCAGTGGCCAATTCTACTGTAGCCAGGATTCGGGACTCACCCGAATGAATCCTCCATCTATTTTTATGTCTAATATAGATGAGGATCCTCAATAATTCCTTGATCACGTATAGAAGTTTACCGATAACATAGGGGTAACTTCTAGCGAGAGTGCTGAGGTAACTACATATCAGTTGTATGATGTGGCTCACATATGGTTCAAGTAGTGAAAAGCAGAGAGGTCGGCAAATGCAGGGTCCGTTGAGTGGGAGGAGTTTACCACTACTTTTCTTGATATATTCTTTCCCCAAGAGCTGAGAGAAGATAAGGTGTTAGTGTTTATCAACCTCAGCCAAGGCAACACAACAATGAAAGAGTATTCTCTCAAGTTTACTTAGCTAGCTAGATACGTTTTTCATGTGGTGAAAAATAGCAGGGCTAAGATGAGTAAGTTTGTTTTTTGGGTGAATGATAGTGTGATCAAGTAGTACAACACCACCATGTTTATTAGTGAGATAGACATACCTAGGATTATGATCCATTCTCAACAGATAGAAGAGAAGAAGATTAAGGAGAGACAAAAGTAGAATAAGAGAGATAGAATAGGTAGCTTCCATTTAAGTCATCCTAAGTAGAGTGTTGAAATTGTTCTTAGTTTCTCCCAAAGTCATTCGTTCTAGCTCCATCCTCAGCTAGTTCTCTAGTGTCGAAATATAAATTTGGCAACAAAAATAGGGTGCTAGGCTCTAAGTCTAAGGGTAGTGTTAGCAATGCCCGCACCCATCCTCTTTGTCAGACTTTTTGTAAGAACCACAAGGATATTTGCAGAGCTGACATTGATGTTTGTTTCAGATTTGGCAAGCCATGCCACAGACTCAGAGATTGTCCTCAGTCATATTTTCAAGGTCAATAATCATTTCTCAGCCCAGTTTGGTCGCCTGAATCAGCAGGGTGCCACTTCTAGTGCTACCAGTATGCAATGCCCAAACAAAATTTATGATCATCAGTCACGACAAGATTAGAAAAATTCTTCTGAAGTGGTCACTAGTACGCTACATATCTTTCATAGACATGTATACACTTTACAAGACCCAGGAGCTTGTTTGTCTTTTGTTATTGCTTATATTGTAGTGAATTTTGGTGTCAGTCCCAAAATTCTTGTAGAGCCCTTCTCAGTCTCTACCCCAGTGGGGAAAACTATCATAGCCCAGTGGGTATATAGGAACTGTCTAGCTATTGTATCTTAGAAAGTCATTTTCGCAAACTTAGTTGAATTAGAGATGACTGATTTTAATGTAATTCTTGGCATGGTTTGGTTCCATTCTTTCTATGCTAAAGTGAACTGCAAAAATAGAGTAGTCCAGTTTTACTTTCCAAATAAACCTATCCTAGAGTAGAGGGGTAGTACTTCAGCCTTCAGGGGTCAGCTTATTTCCTACCTAAGGGTAAGTAAAATGATTTCTAAGGGATAGTTTATCATCTTGTTCAAGTTAAGGAATCTATTTCCAAAAATCCCAGTCTTGAATGAGTCCCAGTAGTCAATGAATATTTAGATGTCTTCCCCAAAGATCTTCCAAGAATTCCTCTCAAAAGGGATGTAGACTTCAACATTGATCTTCTTCTTGATACTCAGCCCATATCTTGTACACCATACAGAATGGCACCAGTAGAACTCATAGAATTGAAATAACAGTAGAAGGATCTCCTAGATAAGGGATTTATCAAACCCAGTATGTCTCTGTGGGGTGCACCGGTCTTATTCATGCACAAGAAAGATGGTTTTATAGAAATATGCATACACTACCGTTAGCTCAATAAGGTCATAGTCAAGAACAAGTATCCACTTCCCAGAATTAATGAGTTGTTTGACTAACTTCAGGGTGCCAGCTATTTCTCTAAGATAGATGTTAGATCAAGCAATCATCACCTCACTTTGCATACCATTACATTCACATGTACTAACACATACTTTTCTTTTATGCTATGGTATTTTATACCATAATTTCAGACGTACGAGCTCTAAAACATCCTTAGCAGGTGAGACATTCAGCAGTAAGACTAGCATTGAGTCCTCATCATCTGAGGGTGTTATCTTATTTCATTTAGTCATCACATTTAGTATTGAGCAGATAGATTTATTTGGGGGATTGTACCATCAAATTCTTATTTAGGTAGTTTAGAGGCTTTCAGACTAGATATTAAGACTTCCATATTTTTAGTATTTATGCTCAGTTTTGGTATTGTCATACCATATTTTCAATATTGAACCTTATGGCCTTTCAGTCTATGTTTCCGCATTTATGTTAGGATTATTAGTCATTGCTTAGTTACAGATATCAGCCATGGGTTAGATTATGGTCCTTTGGGATTATGAGCAACATGTAGGATATGGGGTACCAGACTCGGGGCATTACAGTACCCTTATAAACCCAATCTTTCAATAAAATATGATTTGGGAAGTGTAACATACCTTTTTTGAAGAGAAATCTTAGAAGAAAATAGAGAGATTTGAACCTACACTCCTTGGTATTTCGAAATCCTTTTTAATGTTCTCAGGCAGAAAAGTATGCTGAATTTTTTAGAGTCTTCTAATATTTTTAAAAGTCCTTAGGGTTAATAAATAGATTGGGGGAGTTATGGGGTGGCGAAGGACCATTTTTCCCTTGAAATAAATAAAAATGGAGAAATTTTTTATGCGCGAAAGGGGTTTACGCTGTGGACCCATTGTGAACCTCAGGGTTTGCGGCGCAGACCAAACGCAAAGCTGGAGGTTTGCCTCGTAACCCCTAACACAGAACCTGGATTGTGTCTCACTAAAACACTCATAAATTTTGATCTAAAACTCAAATTGACTAATAATTAGTTGTTTTTGAAAGATGACTCAAAGGGATTTAATTTAATATAGAGTGGGAAACACTACTCCTCATATTCTACGAGTAATGGTCGCTCAAATTTGACCACAATCAAAACATTCTCTAAAACTTAATTGGTGGAAATGTTCTCAACTTGTCCTATAGTTAGGAGATAATTATGATTTCAACTCATCTCCAAAGATACTTGCACACTATATAATTTATCATCACAATCATATTGATATAGAATCATTAGGTTCAGGTTTATACACATAGGAGTGATGGTTTAAATTCTATTCGAAAAACGTGGGGTGTTAAATTATCTCCCCTTTTGAATCATTCATCCCCGAAGGATGGAAAAGAAATTGTTGAAGCTATAGAAGTATGGAATAAAGGATGTCACCTCACCTTAGGAATGTTTCCTCAATGAAACATCCATAGGTATTCAATAAGAGCTATATGGCATCACCAAGTGAATCGTGTAAGCACGAAGCATGAGATAATGAGAATTGACATAGAGGTGACCTCAAGTTTAAAATCAAGGAGTACTAACCATATAGCACATTGGTTTATATTGTCATCAATCACAATATTAGATCCTATCTTTACTTAACTCACTTTATATGCCATGACTCGAGTCGAGGCCCTGGCAGCGATAGCCATCCCAAACCATGAAGGCCCGAGAGCCCCTTCTAACTAGCATTCATACACATAGTCCATACAATAAAAAGAAATGTGGAAAAATGATACAAATAGAAATATAGTTATCATCTTATTTCAACTGATAATGCGATTATGAAATCCATAAACATTCAACAACATCTAACACCAGTCTGTAAAATCTCTAACAATATGAAAACCAACATCTGTCTAAAAACTGGAACCAGGCCCAGTCGAATCCTGAGCGAAACTAAATCAACAATATCCCATAAACTGGGCCTTTCAGAATAAGGGATGCTCATAAATAGCAAATTTTTGATAAACAATTCTACTGCTTAGCGGGACCCTGGGAGTATACCTCATATCTTTGAATATAGGGGGTTAATACAATTGTACTGGTATGTGAAACAATCAAAAAAACAATTTTTATTGCACAAAATATATGAGAGAATTTTTTAACACATTACACGTAAAGTAAGTAAAACACGGGCATAATGTAGAATTTTTTGAATGCTTTCTTGAAATAGGACTCAAAAATTTATCTAACTGCTGAGATAGATAGTACACCCTACATTTCTACAATCCCATGGGATATATGGAATCATCCCTTGACTCGGCAGCCAAGCCCCCAATCTATGTTTGCTGCAAGGATTGGAGTCCTAATCACTATCCTAGTATACCAATGTCTTAAGGACAAACATACATTGGTATTAGCAAATCGTGTCGCCCGAATCAGAAAAACTAGGTTTCCAATGATGAGCCCTTACACTCAAACTCCTTCTTCGATCAACCATCTACCTCACTTTAGGACCAGTTTTAGTTCTTTATACATCATGCTTCTCATATAAAAATTATTCAATGCTTAAAATTGTAAGGGCATAGCATCACAGGGTATCGCCATACCCAGACTTGCAAATCATTCATATCATATCAATTTAACAGACCATCTCATTCAAAACATGAAAATGTCCACCAAATATTCATAACAACCCAAGAGAGTCGTCATTTTGAAACCTCATGAAATCTTTATGCAATTACTCTCTTTTAATAATACTTAAACACGTGGTGGCCATGCCAATTATTCAATCACCTGCAATTCTCCTTTTAAATACAATGAGTATAGTTATACTAAGGAAACTTTCTCTCATCCTATCATAAACTATGTCAAACACTATGATGTTAAGGAACTTACGTTCAAACTTTAATTCATGCATTCAAAATCGCTCACAATGCAAATAATAACCATAATTCATAACAAGAGAGGAAATTCATCGTTCATGCTCTCAATTAAACTTTCAAAACCATAAACGTATATACATAAGTTTCATAATTTGATTTCCACAAAAAAAAATTTCACACAATGCACACAGTTTCCTTAAAACGATCTTTATGACATGTTTTTCAAAATAATATTCAAAATGCTTAATTTGCAAGATGATTATAAATCATTATACTTGATAAAAATGATAAAATCCATGTCCCTGGAGTTTAAGGATAGTTCAACATACCTTACATTACATAGTATGAAGAATAGAACTCGACTTTTGTCTTACTTCCTTGAAATCTTGAACTTAAAGATTGAACTTTTGATCTTTGATGAGGGTTAGGGTTTTGTTATTGAGAAAAATTGATCATTTTTGGGGCTATAATGCCCTATAAACATTTAAATCTTTTGTTTTCACACTTTGGGGCTGTAGGGAAAAGACAAGACTGCCCCTCAATTTTTAAACTTGTAGCAGAAACCAGATTTGGGGCACTGCCATTACGCGCCAAGTGGCCTACAACTATAGGCACCGCGCTGCACTGCAATCATGGTGACCTGCTATTTTGGGCATCCAAACACGTCTCAATCCTCGTTCAAAAAATCCTAAACTTCCCCATCATCCCCTTTATACCCTTGAACATAAATCAACTCAAAAATCTACATCTTGGGGTAGGAAGGTCAATTTAAAAATCGTTGAAGTTAAGGGCTCAAAATATGACTAAGTATTTTTTAACACTTAGAGAAATTTTCAAGTTCCAAGCTACCCATACATGATACTAAGTGATTTATCAAGATGAGAATTCTATGGGGTATTATGTTAACCCCCCTTGGGGTAATTCATCACCGAATGATGGCTCGTGATACAGATAAGCACAATCTCAAGCACACTAAAGGAAGTTATAAGGAGAGTATTGTAAGACTTGTACCTTGTATGTTGTTATCAGCACTTTCAAAGAGATTTGGGTATCTCGTGCACATGTCATCTTCTGAATCCCAAGTAGCTTCCTCAGCTTTTTGATGTTTCCACAGCAACTTCACCAAAACTATATCCTTACTGCTTAGTAGGAATGGCAATGGGGTGGTTCGGTGTTGGTTTTAAGCTATTTGGGGTGGTATGGGTTTTAAGTTATGCGGTGTAGTATGAGTATGGGGAGGGTTAAAGTAAGTGTTTTTCAAATGGTGCGGCGCGGGTAAAAGTAATTTTTTTTAAATGGTGCGATGTAGTGCGGGTTGCGGGTATATGCAAGTTTAAATTAAAAAAGCTAAAAATTAGTATTATTCTCGTGAATATACCTAAAATTATATGTTTTCTTTTCTTAAAAATTTGTGATACTTAAAGCAACATGTGTAACACTATAAATAAATAATTTTATAGTAGCTTTTTTAACATCTCTATTCATTTTAATAAATATATTATATTTGATCATTACTTGTACAGGTTTACCTTTTGATAATATTTTTAGTGAAAAGTGATAAAACAAAAATATGTTATTATTTCCTAGTTGTAGATTTGAAAATATTATGATTTTCAATAGAATTATGATTTATTTTTAAAAAAAGGAAAAAGTAAAAACATGGGTAATTGCGGTGTTGTTATGCTCGGATATGAATTTGGGGCGGGTTTATGCGGGTTTAAAGGTGATGCGGTGAGGTTTTAAAACTTGAGGGTTTATTAAAAATTCAAAGCGCACCCTCACTGCACCGCACCATTGTCATCCCTGCTCCTCAACTTCCCAACTTTGCGATCCAAAATAGCAATGGGTTCTTCTTCGTATGATAATGAGTCTTTCACATTAATCATCTCTATATGTAATACTAGGGAATGATCTCCTATTCATTTTTTCAACATGGACAGATGGAATTTTGGATGTACGAAAGCCAGACTGGCAGGAAAATCTAACTCATATGAAGCCCCACCAATCCTCCTCATAATATTATATGGTCCTATATAATGACGACTAAGATTCCCTTTCTTTCCAAATAGCATGATTCCCTTCATAGGGGAGACCTTTAGAAATGCCCAATCGTCAACCTAAAATTCTAGATCTCTTCTACTAACATCAACATATGACTTCTAGTGACTCCAAGCTGTCTTATGTCAATCCCTAAAGGTCTTTACCTTCTCCACTGCATGATGTACAAGGTCAGGACAAAACAATTGAGTTTTACCCACTTCATACCCCCTATTAGTAATCATCACCTCCTCCTATAAAGTACTTCAAAAGGAGCTATCTGAATACTGGGGTGGTAGTTATTGTTGTAGGCAAATTGTATTAACAGAAAATGATCCACTCAACTACCTTTGAAGACAATCACGTAGGCCCTCAAGATATCCTTAAGGGTCTAAATCGTACACTCACCTTGTCCATCAGTCAGAGGGTGGAAGGGGATTCTTAGGTTCACTTGGGTGCCTAGACCCTTTAGGAATGAACACCAAAACTATAAAGAGAATTGCATAACTCGGTTGGATATAATAGATATAGGAGCTTTATGCAACCGAACTATCTCTCAAATGTATAGCTTAGCATAATCATCCCTTGAATAGTTGGTCCGTACTAAAATAAAATGAGCTGCCTTGCTCATCATGTCTACGATCACCCAAATAGAATCATATTGGTTTCGGGAATTTGAAAGTCCCGTAATGAAGTCCATATTAATCATCTTTCACTTCAACATAGGCAAGGATATCTCTTGGGAAGTTCCACTTGGTCTCAAGTATTTTACCTTGACTTGTTGATAATTCAAACACTTAGAAAAAAAGTTATCAACATCAAGTTTCATATTATTCCACCAGTAATTGTCTTAAGATCATGGTACAGTTTAGTAGAACCTGGGTGAACAATGTACCTTGAGGTGTGAGCTTCATTGATAATTCTCTCTCACACCCTATCTATATTAGATACACATAGCCTACCTTGGTACCTCAAAATTTCATCACCTCTGATTTCAAACATTATCACCTTCTGTTGACCAACATCTTTCTTAATTTACATCAAGATGGGATCCTTATCCTGTTTGTCCTTAACATCAACATATAGGTAGAATTAGCTATCTCATGAACAATTACTCCTCTATCTTTAAAATCAAGAAATCGGACTCCCAGATTAGCAAGCTAATGAATATGCTTCTCCATTTCACTCTTCCCTTTCTCAACATGAGAAATAATACCCATTAACAACCTGCTAAGAGCATTGGACATCATATTGGCTTGCCCAGATGATAGTGAAGGATCATGTCATAATCTTTCAACAATTCTAACTAATTTCTCTGCCAGAGATTTAGCTCTTTTTGTGTGAAAACATACTGCAAACTTTTGTGAATAGTAAATATATGTACATGCACCCTATAAAGATAATTCCATCAGATTATAAGTGCAAACACCACAGACGTTATAAGTAATGGGTGGAATAATTTTTTTTGTGCACCTTTAAATACCTGGACGTATTAGCCACCACTTTACCGTGTTGCATAAGCACACAACTAAGTCCCACTCGGGACGTATCAAAATACACGACAAAAACTTTTGTACCCTTGGGAAGAGTCATTACTTGCATGGTAGTCAACTTATCTTTTAGTTTCTCAAAACTATTTTCACATGAATTGAACCACAAAAATTTTGGTTTCCTGTGCCAATTGGGTATGTGGAGCATCTATGGAGGAAAAGCTGTCTATAAACCTTCGGTAATAATGTGTCAAACACAAGAAGCTTTGGATATCAGTTAGACTCATGTACCTGGGCAATTTTCTCACCGCCTCAATATTTTGGGGTCAACCTTGATCTCCTCACTAGAAATAATGTGCCCCAGGAAAGCAATAGTACTAAGCCAGAATTCACACTTGGAAAACTTGGCATACAACTGATGATCTTTGAGGGTCTGGAGGATAATTCGGAGGGGATTTTCATGATCCTCCTCATGCTTAGAATAAACCAAGTTTTCTCAATAAAACTATGACAAATAGACCTAGAAACTGATGAAACACCCTATTCATTAGGTCAATAAAAGTTCCAGTGGAATTAGTCAACCCAAAAGATATAACTAAGAATTCATAATGGCCATATCACGTTCAGAAAGCTATTTTAGGAATGTCAGCCTCCCTAGCCTTCAACTAATGGTACCCCGAATGAAGGTCTATTTTGGAGAAATAGTTGGCACCTTGTAGTTGGTCAAAGAGATCATCAATTCTAAGAAGTGGGGTATTTGTTATTAACAATGACCTTATTCTGTTGGCAGTACTCTATACACATACGGAGAGAGCCATATTTCTTAAGCATGAAGAGAACTGGTGTACCTCAGGAAGAGATGTTAAGATGAATAAAGCCATTATCAAGAATATATTTTAGCTATTCTTTCAAATCTTTTAGTTCAGTAGGAGCCATTCTATATGGCAGAATAGAAATAGGTCGTTGTTCAGTATTAAATGAATACCAAAATCTATCTCCCTTTCAAATGGTATACCTATGATATCATCGAGAAAAACTTTCAAGAATTTATTTACTATAGGGACTAACTGGAGAAAGGGTCTTTCAGTACAGAAATCTTTGACTTGAATAAGATGATATAAACAAACCTTTGATATAAGCTTTCAGGCTCTAAGATAAGATATGAACTTCCCCTAGGTGTAATGAATACTGCTCCCACTCTGTCACTAGCTTATTAGGATAAGAGAAAGTAAAATTTTGGATTCTACAATCTAATGTAGCATAACACGACTGGAGCCAAGACATTCCAAAAATTGCATTGTAATACCCCACATTTTATTAGCATAATCTAAGTACAAATACATGAGTATTCCTATATAATATTTTCAAAATACGCATTATTTGCCAGTTTAAAGATTGCCATTGCATAGGAAATTGAATTATCTTTCTAATGATATAAAATTCTCCTAAATCCGATAATCGGGTAAGAAGTTATGGCGATTTTAAGTTTAAGTTGTAAAAAACATCGTTTTAGTCCCAAGTAATGCCAGTCTAAATGACGATTGGCAATTTCTAGTGAAGATGCGTGATCTTGGCATGCCATGCCAAAGGCCAAATTGGCATTTGGCAATTTCCAATGCTCTCTAAGATTCCAGTGCGCCACGATGAGTTTCTAGGTCTCATACAAGGTGGCAACACGATAACACCCCATCATGCCACTAGCCACATTCCCAGTTGGCCAATTCCAGTGGCTTGGTGTGAAAGTGGCGCATCGTGCAAAGGGTAAAAATCGGGAATTTTTTTAGTTTTGTAATTTTAAATTCTAGGGGCCGTTTGATCTTTTCCCATGACCTTAAATCCGTCGAAACACGTGATTTAACCCTAAGAGAGAATTATTTGCTCACTTTGTCACTATTCTCTCAAATTAAAATCAACTCTCTTGAAGAACAAGAAACCTTAGCTCTCAAGAATCAAGGTCAAATCTCAAGAGCTCACCTTCAATCCTTCCAAATTAGTTATCCCAGGTATGTTGGATGTTCATCCATGGACCCCTTTCATAAATGGAGTCCAAATATCCTATTTAAATTGCAAAATTGTGAGCTTTTCAAGTTAATTGATTTTAAATTGTGATTTCACCCATAAATCTCCACGTACTATTGATTTTATACCATGATTCAATGAAATTATTGTTGTTATTCAATCCTCCATGTTTAAATATTATTAATTATTGAATTAAACCATGATTTAATACTATTATGTCGAACTCATGCTATTTCTATAAGTTCCATGGCATTCCTATGATTGTTTTAAACCATAAACTACAAGTGTTTGATAAAATGTCTACAAGAGTGATTGATTTAATTTAAGCCTTCATGCTTTGTCCCCTAAGCTTTAGTGTCATTTTACCATTGTTGTTTTGACACATGGGGTATCGAATACCCAAAAACCATAGTTGTTAATTTAGTTTAGTCTTAGTACATTATAGAATAGTCTTCAGAATATACTATGAGCATTATAAGAATAATCAATTATCAGTCAATTTAACTTAGAAAAGTCTAGTATTTCAGTGTATTTTAGTTGGGAGTAGTATTTAGCACCGAGCGAGTGTAGGGATGGCGACTTCCCCATCAGATAGGTAGAGTCATTAGTAGCAGTCCAAATACTCTAGAACTATGTAGCTAGAGTAGGATATGAGAATTCACCTGTCAGTTCAGGATTGGCTATATTGCAGGGGTCACCAGTCAGTTCAAGCTTAACACCCTTAGTCCTTTGGACATTGTATCAGTTTAGTGGATCGACATAGCCAGCATTCGTACCCATGAAATGGTATTAACACCCTTCAAACTAGGGTTACAAGTTGGACCACGATTAGCTCAAGTTGGTGAATGTCGGTTAGATAATACCTCCCACAGTCTCAGGTGCAGTCTCAATTACAGTCTCAAATACAGTCTCTATTATAGTCCCAGTTTAGTTATTCAGTATTACTGTTGTTTGACCAAAGCATACACATTTCAGTTATTTCTGTATTTCAATTAACAGATTTTACTCAGTTCATGTTATATGTTTGGTCATGTATCCTCAATATCCATAGATTTTCACGTATCTTTAGTATTTATAGATTTTTGTGCATACTTACTATTTACTGATTTCCATATATTCCTAGTATCCATAGATTGCATCCTTTCTATTTAGTACTCCATGCTTTACATTTATATTCAGTTAATTATTAGTTCTGTTCTTAAAACCATGCATATGAGCCTATCTTATTTAGAATACTAGTACATTCAAAGTACTGATCGCATACCTTTTCTTTTGCGCAATGATGTATTATATCATAGTTTCTAACGCTCAGTTCCCTACTCACGATTAGACTTATCATATCCTTAGCAGTAGCAGTGCTGAGTCCTCATACTTTGAGGACAGACTTATGATAACGCTCAACTTACACTTCAATTTAGTGCAAGGCGGTCATCGTCAATATATTTACCTAACTTTGGAGTTGGGGTCAAATCCACAGGGAATAATGTGACTAGTTATTGAACTAATTTTAAACTATAGCTCCAAGTTAAATTCAAACAACTGGTATGAAAAGAAAAAATAGGGGTATTTAGTTTAACAAGTAATTATCGGTCGTTTAATCAGTGTTTGTAATCATGAACTTATAGAAATAACAAGAATCATGTTCACTAGGGCTTTCGGCATATGACAGATGCTAAAAGTGGTTCAAGATTCTCACGGTGGGTAGAATAACAAGCTAGCTTTATCGATGTTATGCTTAAATGTCTTTCGACCTACTTAAACATATAATTTCCTAATCCTCTCGGCTTCGGGAATTTCAATTCACTGCCCAGATTTTACCTCAGGTTAACCAACATTTTTACAACGCTGATTATTAAATGAAGTATTTTCGAGTCCCTGTTATAATGCACTACCTACTATATTTGATTTCTTTCTCAAGCAAATCAAAGAAGGTGTGTCTACTGTTTGCAACCAATAAACGTTAATTAAAGCTTTAGAATTATCAAGAAATCCTGCCACCTTTTGAATCTTGAACACTTAGCACCTTATCAAGACCTAACCCTAGATCCCATAATTAAGGTTAAAGGAATTTAGCGACTCATGACGTAATAGTCGAAGCAACTAGATGAATTCATGCTTTGAAAGACAAACTTACCACAAGATGAATTGAACTAGAGATTCTCAGATGAAATCACAAAGGAAATCCCAAAATAAATGAATATAATCTCCTTAAAGTAATTACTTTTTCAAGCCAAAAATTTAGAGAGAGAAAATCTTAAAGTGTTGTCTCCCAAAACTCAAGTGTGGACCTCCTGAAAAACCCTAAACGATCCTTTAAATAGTTAATCCTAAATAGGGAAATAAAATTACAATGTTCAAAAAATCATTCGGAATAGGTGACGGCATTTGTGACGGCATGTCAGGTCCTAACGACTTATCAGGAATGTCGTCAGGCCTTCTAGCATTCTTGTCATATTTTTTTCAACTGAAGACAAAGCTTGATGACTTATCAGATACGTGACAACATATCAGAAATATCGTCAATTCTTCATTCAAAATTTGATTCTCTACCTACACATGACGGCAACTCTGACGCCTTATCACAGTTGTGATGATATGTTAGAAATGTTGTCATAGTTTCACTTTAATCCGTCTAACACTGCAACAGCTGACGTAATTTCTGATAACTTATCACAGGGCTGACGACTTATCAGAAATGTCATCAGCCACACGTCCAGTTCTTTTGCATCAATTTTCAGCTCTTTTTCTTCCATTTCCTTAAATTTGCCTTGCATCATGACTTTTACTGCAATATCAAAGTAAAATAATCAAAAACGAGAAAATTTGCTTAAGACCTTGCAATTATTCTCAGTTATAAACCTCAAATGTGTTAGCATTAGCTCACACATTAACACCTTCAACTTAAAACAATTGCTTGTCCTCAAGAAACTAAGACACAACACTACGATACTTAACCAAGAGACGCATAAGATACCTATGCCAGTTGATCATCAATTTTAGTTCAAAACATATTACTCTCTCCATTTTCAATCACTTTAAACCCATCTGTGTATATCCATGAAGATCAACAATGTGACAAAGGAATCAAGATATGGAATCAACTTACCAACAATAAAAATCGATATGTACAAAATACACTACCCAAATAAGTAGGCAATTGGCAATGCAACCGATGTGCCCTTACAACAAAGAGGTCTCTCCTCACTCATATATGAAATCAAGCATGTAAATGCAAGGACGGTCAAGCGATACTCACTCTCAGAAAGAAAGTCCAATCAATGCAGGTCAAATACCATATGCTTGCCCTTATTTTCATTGCCAAAGTTTTCAGATAGTTAAGTTAGGACCACTATAGGTCTTTTCTTCGGCTTTGTAACGTAGGCTTGGGGCTGGTATGATACGCAAAGATATTTAAAGTACCAAAATGTGATAATGCTATTATATTGCTCTAAAAACGAACCAAAAGTTACACAATACAGAAGTACAGATGCTTTAATAAAGTTGCCAAAAGAGGCTTAAAATACTTTGACAATTGAATCCTCAGTTCTTAGAAAGAATGAAAACTCAATCAATCTATTAAAGGATCAATCCCATGTAAACAAAGACTATTATTAGTTGGAGACTTTGATTCTCTGGCAAGTATACCTAAAGCAGAAGGGAAACACAAAAGTAGATTATTTGATTTACTAATCTGAAATGGATCACTAAAGTAGAGAGCTATCATTTAGACATGATTAACTTATAATTCACTTCATCACACATTTATTTTCTTCACAAGCACATTGGTTTTTGATATTTCACCAATTAGGCATTTAGATAAAACTTTACTTGAAATCCTTTTAGGGCATCTCACAGGACCTTTGCTACTTACAGAAACCATTCTTCGCCTAGAAGATTAGACTAAAAATGTTTACAATTTCTTAAAGACAAACAAACAAAAGAGAAAAGGTGAAATAACTTAGCAGGTGCGAAGAAATACGTTTGAGATAAAATCATAAGTTTAAAAAGGATTTAAGTGCATCCATAAGCGTAACATTTCCCAACGCCTGTGTATTAACAGTAAATATTTCCTTTTTCACTACTATAATACCATTCAATTAAAAACTGGAAATGGTAAATATTCCAGCAAGCTGAGAGTCTGGCAGCTCTTGCGGCCACATGGAGACAATCTTTAGAAAAAGTTTTCACCATTTTACATGTATTCACAGGTGGAATTGCTGATGTGTTCCATGGAAAGTTGAATTTATGTTAGCACATTTGTCAAGAAAACAAAAACATACCACTGTAGAAACATCATTCAAATCCTAGTAATATTGGTTGCAAAAGGCTTCTTACATCACTGGGGAAGGCGAAGGCATATCCTAGCCAACCAAATCAAAAAAGAAACACATCATCTATTGGTAGTTGTTTGGATACAGTGGCAGAGCCGGGGTGTCAAAAAGTGGGTTCATTAGAACTCAAAAAAAATTCTACCGGAATATATTACATATCTGTACATTTTCTTACCTTCTATTAGCATTTTTGATTAACTTTTCCCTTGTTTCTTGCTAACTCGAGTGGGAGAGAAAATATGACTTCTCCATATTACATGATTCAAGAGCTAAAATAGGTACACCAAGCACTTATACACAGAAACTTTATCTAACAACTCGCTCCCTAGGTTCAACTTATTCCTTTATTCTCATGTTCTTATCCACTTAATGATTCACCCACAATTCATCATTTAAACACTAGTCCTCGTGTACATAGTTACGTCACGATTTCCACTTAAAAATTTTATAAATCATCTATCTAGGCCATTTCACACATCACATCAAGCCTATTAATTGATTCCAACGAAACATGCATCATTAATCTTAAGCAACTACTCTTATCACCACACTTCACATCTCAAGTTCAAGCCTACAGTCTAGCATCAATCATGTACCACCAACGATGCATGCCGTATACTATACTAGCCCATCAGATTAGGAAATCAACCCAAAATACTTTATTTTGCCTAGCTACTACCTACAAACACAACCCTTCCATAACCTCACTATTATAATTCAAAATCCAATACACACCTTCTCACATGGAGTACTAGTTTATAACTACTAGAGAAAAGTCAATCAAAGGGTTGAAGACACATAATAAGGATAGGCTATCTCAATCTTATAATACAACCCATTTCAATCTTAACAACATATTCTAAATTCTCACCTTAAATTTACTTATCCATTTGTACATAAAAATGACCTTCAAAATTCAATAAATAATAATGAGTCATTACCTACAACTTATTTCTATACCCACTATAACTATCCACTCTAGGCTCCTTCCCTAACTTAGGTAAATAATCATATCCTGTCACTTCCTTCACAGATAACCATACAACCTACAATTATTGCCACCATATTAGTCAATCACTATACAATGAAAACCCACTCCTCAAACCAGGATAATACAACTAAAAGTATTTATTTATGCAAAAGTCACCCTCACTCTAACTTCTAATGTGACTTTATATCACTAACTTCTTGGCCAATCTCATTACCTATAGGTCCTGACACTTTAACATACACTACTACTTGGGTGGAAATACAATTCCAACATTCTACTACACATCATTACCCTTATACATGACATCTGCAACAAGAATTTTATAAAAGGAGACTGATACACTTCATACCTTAGGCTCAATCGTACGATTGATGCAGATAGGGGTATACGCTTAAAAAAACACACTTTAAAGCACTCATGGACTCATCTCTAGTCCTTGTACAATTCATAACTTTATCGAAAACTCAATTAGAGAAAATCACATTGCTGTGGGTGCAAGACTCTTAGACTTATATCACCTCGATAATGAGGCATGACACATGAATTTAAAATGAGGAATGAACTTGGATAACTTTCTTATGGATGACTCTATAGCACGAACTAGAGTATGGAAGAATGAGAAACAACTCTTAAATGCTCGGTAGCCTACTGATTATAAGTGTGGTGCACAACACACCCATAAGCAAGACTCTACTAGACACGATTTTACTGACATGCTCTGATATTAAATTTTTCATGACCCAAACCTAGGCCCTGTCCATGATAAACAAACCAAACCATGAAGGCCCGAACGCCCATCTAACTTATAATCACATACACCATTCATATACAGAAAAGAAATATGGAAATATAACTGAATAAGGGATCATGGTCATGTTCTAAAAGCAATATAATGTTAAAGACTACAAGTCGACAACATTAAAATAATATATGACTCAGGGAAATCTCTACTACATAAGAACAAAGTTCTCTGAAAATAGGGATAAAGCCCAGTAGACCAAAACCATAATAACGATAAATGACTGAAGGAAATTATGCCTTCTGAAATATGGAAGGCTCAGCAATTGAACTCTGCACTTCGGCCTGAAGAACTCTACTGCTTATTCGGACCACTAGATTGTGTCTCAGAACATAAGAGGTACGGGATCAATACAGCTATACTAGTACGCAGAGCAAATACAAAATTGTAATTGGTATTCTACATATATGAGAGCAATTTAAAACAATTCATAAATATATCATAAGGTAAAATCACAGGGGCATATTTAAAAGGCTCTATAAAATCATCTAAACTCTGTGACACTCTTTGTTTTACTTCTGCGCTCGGTGGTATACCCTACAATTCTGTAATTCCATGGGCTACATGGAATATGCCCTTAACTCGGCAACCAAGCCCCCAACCCAAGTTTGCCGTGAGGGTCGGAGTCTCTGAATCTCTACTACATCACAAGACCATCGCCAGCATAAAAAAGTAACATACCCGTATCGGCAAAATATAGTTTTAGGCTATGATTCAATAGGCTCGTGCCCTCTTCGGGTAATAACCTAACCCTCTTTAAGCCCATTTTTAGTTCTATACAACCTGCAAACTCTGAAATAAAGTTCTAGAGACTCTAATTCTGCTATGGCATATATTTACATGGTATCGTCATACCACTAAATAGAAAGTCACATTCTCCGAGCCATTTATAGAAACTTATGTCTCTATTCTCAAATCATGGAATTCAGGACCACTATATCAACAATTATTTACAAGAAACTCATTCTTTAAAACTCATGTAGAACCATGCAAGCAATTCTCTTTATCAACAATTCAATAAACAAAGGTGGTCGTGTCAAAATTCTTAATTTCATCCAATTCTTTCTCTTTTAGACAAAACAAAGTAATATCAAGAAATACCCTCTCATCATCTCTAAATTATGTTCAAATACTATGACATTGAGGAAACTACTTTCAATCATAACACATGCATTTCAACTTTTTTTCGACAAAACCATAAACTTCAATTCAATACAAAAGAGGGAGTTCATAATTTGCACTCTCAAACAATCTTCAATCTCAATTTTCATACATATACATATACATGTAAATCTATTTAGGGGAAAGGACCACAAGGCCAAAACAATAGTAACATTGAAACATTCGAAATACATAATTTAAAACAAATATTCCAAAACCCTTTTAAAATTCATGATTAATAATCTTAAAATAATGCTCTAGTGTTTTAAATTTCTTGTATTTTTTAGGATAAACGCCACGTACCTTATATTATTCAGTTTTAAAAGATGGAACCCAGATCCTGATCCATTTCTTGGAATTCTTGATCTTGAGGGAACTAAGATTGATTTTGTTCTTGAGAGAAAAATTGAGCAAAGGTGGAATTTCTACTTCTAGGGGCGAAAATAGCATGTTATAGATAGATTTGGGTGAGGGAAAATGCCTCTAAGGAAACAAAAAACGGCCCAGCAGTCCCTCAGTTGACAGACTAACATGCTGAACTAAACTGGGTATAACTTTTTACTTCGATGTTGGATTTGAATGAAATCAGTTGCGTTAGAAATAAGAATCAAATAACTTTCATTTAATATATAACAGGCTACCCAGTTCATTATATAATAGAATTTATGGTTGATGAAACTTGACCCAAGTTAAGTGTTCACTAAACCTAAATCGATAGAATTGTTTTTCAATTCGTCTTAGAGTTAGGGGATTCTTCGAACCTCAATTCATATTCAAAGGTTTTACCACACTATAGGAGGGATCACCACACATACATAACAAGGAATAATTTAGTTCGGGTCTATATGCGTCAGAATGATGTTGTAAATTCTAGCCCGAAAGTACGGTGCGTTACAGTAGTAGCAGTAATTTGGCACTAGGATCTTTTAGAACAAGATGTGTTTTTGAAATAGTCAAGGGGACTGAGTGTTGGGATTTGCAGGTCCTAGTCCCAATGGACAGCCCTGCTCATTTAGAAGGGCTCATCCTCACAAAGCAATACCATTTACTCCTTCGGAAATTATTACTGATTCCTGCCTCTTTGTGTATCGCTTATTTCTACACAGGGTGACTAATCACTTATTCCTTATCGCAGGTGGTTTCTCCACAGGATGCATAATCCTTTGCTGTATCTTGTTTAGAGGGAACAAAATAGGCTAGCAGATACATAAGTAATTACTATGTTAACTAGTTTTGTTAGTACCAATACTACTATGTTGTTATGGGAGTCTCCACCATCCTTGCAAGGTATTTTTAGGGCTGACAAGCAAGGAGAATTAGAGCTGGTTTGGTCAAACTTCTAAAATCACCTTATTATTACAGAAACTACTTGTTTCAAGCATCTGAAAACAGTTTCAATTACTCTCTAAAACACATATTTTCTCTAAAAAAATTGGCCGAACAACACACTTTTTAAAAGTAAGCAGTTTTTGGAAAACATTATCGAATTAAGTTGAATTTAACAATTTCAATGATGAGCATAAATTTATGTACAAAACTTTTAAAAGAGGCCAATATATACAAGGTATAATTAAATTTTCTCTAATCATTCCTCAACATGCACTTACTCAGTTATGTATTCAAGATATCAAAAGGACGGATACACTATACTATCTTCAGGTTTAATGTTATAATTTTTTTCCAAGATAACAACTTGACAAGTAAACTATAACTAGTATTAGTACCTGCATGACATATTAAAAGAAAAATAATTTTTGCAAATTTGGCTCTTGTTTGTCGCTTATGTAACATATAATTTCACGATTGCAGAATCTCAAATGTCATCTTTCTTCTTTTCAGTGTATATGTAGAAAAACAACACTCTATCAGTATGTATCTTAGAACAACAACTCTATAAAACTATCATGTAGTCGTGGAATAACACATTAACCAAATTCAAACACATAATCATATACATAGTACTTGATACAAACAGTCAGAAGTTGAAATAGGATTATTATGAGCTTCGAACTCATCATATAAACAATTAACATTATATATATAAGTATATTCTCATTCTGTCCTTTATTTATAATTTGAAAAATAATCGACTCCAAATTAACTAAGTACATTACTCTAGAAAAAAAAAGATTATTTGATTAGTTTTTTTTCTTCCCTTATGAAACGAACCATATATTATTAAAACACAAATAACAAAAATGTCCCGTTTACAAATTTATCCAAAAAACAAAAAAATCCAGCAACTATCTATTAAACACCCTATTTATTGATGTTACAATTAACAATCTAGTTCTGCATATATAGCTTTTCTAGCAGTATCTTTCCATCAATCTTCTATCTTTCTGTGTGTATCTTGTCAAAAAATCTATTTTTTTTTTGATTCCAGTAGTTCTTTCATATTCCACAGAGATTTATTACTTACCATCTAAATATGATATATAATTATATCAACCACAACCCTACTGAATGCCTAGATCATCTTTCCTTTTCCCTTCTTGACACTCTATTTCACATTCCGAAGTGATCCCTCCTATGTATATTTATCTATAGTCAAGCCAGAGCATTAGCGAGATAGGCTTGTGAGAATACACATATAAAAGAATAGGTGCTTGGTTGTTTTAGTAGAAGCGTCACATAATAAGAAGGAACTGTCTTGACTATTTGTTCTCATTTGGACGGGAGAAAAGATTGAACTCAAGACATAGTCCATCACCTATTATTTCTATATTAAGATTTTTTTTTTATAACCGTGATGTTTCTATACAAATTGCGCTTACCTCGACTAATTCATGGGATACCTGGTAACTCTACCACCAAGGCTAGTTCACTTGGCTAAAAAATCCTGTTTTATTCGTAATATATAGATTCTATGTCATATACTATATGTTTAAGGCTGAATCTCTCAACAATCTATTTGGACTATCTCTGTAGACACTGAGTTGGCATCTTAATCAAATACATTTCATCAAAAATTACTAACATAAAAATTCAAAGCATTTAATACCTCAAGCATAGATGAACAAATGATAGTGTAGATAACACGCATTGTAATTAATAGGTCATTCCTTGTTATTTGGGTGGTCACTGCAAACAAAATATAAATGTAACATTGCAAAACCAAGATCAAAGGTAATGAAGGACAACTACCCTATTCATTTTTTTCCCAAAAAATAGCCATTTTATCTCCTTAGTCATAAATTTTATCATATTGTTTCATCTAGATTACACAATTTAAATAAAAATAACAAATGATACATGCTTCAAATGCTCTGAAAGGTTAAGCCTCTGATATGGTTAACCGTCACTGCTACAATAGTATACATTCAGAAATTTGTTAGTTAAATAATATATGATACTTTTCATATTATAACTATTTTATTAATGTCTCTTTAATGTAATGAATCTTTCCAAGATCCAAATAAATCTTATGCTCCATTATGTATGGTTTTGTCCTAAATCATTTTATGTCATTATCACACAACAAGAGAAGGCAATGTCAAGTTTTCATGTAAACTGTTAAACTATCTACACATATAGAGGAATACAATTATAAGAGATATTTTACATTCTTGATGTTTTATATCCTAAAAGCCTTAACTTATGAAATCTAGACATTAACCTTGGTGAGTTTGATGATTTCCTCACGATGTTCAACACAATAATGCATATGCTACTCCCACTTAGGAGAGTACTACAACTAGATGACTCAACAAAAATATGTCTTCAGATGCTACAAAAGGAAAATTTTAATATTAAATTATCTAAATTCTTTGTCCAGGTTATTTGGAGGAGTTGATGCGGCATTTTCGTCCACATAGTTTGACACAGAATCATCCTGAACAGGCTTCAAAAAAAAAAGTATTAGAACTTGTCTTCAAACTGACTCGTCCAACAACAGCATAAAAGGTTGTAAAGTTAATAATAAAGATAGCATAGGAAATTCCATTACTCAACTAACAATGCAACATTCATATATTTCCAGGAATGCAAGAAAGAAGCATAATAAACAATTTTCCAAGAAAAGTATCATACTTAATTTCCTTCACAACTCTTCCTATTTTTTTCTTTTGTAGTTTCTCCTTTTACTCTAAGAACTTTCATTATTACGCTTCCAAAAATGTAAGAAGCTTACCTTAATTTACATTATTTCCATTATCCTTCCTGTAAGAAAGCTAAATCTATTCCAACTTAACCTTTGTTTTAAGGCAATGTAGCTTACTGATTTGCTATTTTTGACTACTTTAGCTCAACCTTCTCCCTTAAATGAAAGAGGAAATAGACATGAATTCAGCCTTTATATATGATCACAGGATCATAATAGTAACATCTCATAGCAAACCATGCATAGGCCTAAAGACCCTGAAGGTTGGTGTTTATTTACTAAAGGCAATTTCTCCTAGTGAGGTTGTGCTTCTCTAATTTAACAGTATACCTAAAGGTGATATAGAATACCATGCATTGGAGGGATCTGATATGAAAGGCCAAAGAATTTTTTAAGGGGGATATTACTAATACGTCAAGCGTGATAGGTATCTTATAGGCCCCTGTTCTGATGTATAGCTAGACCACAAATGAACTAATCTCTTGCCTCTCTTTCCACAACTAAAAATTAAATTGTGAGAAGAAGAGAATTTTAGAATTTTGTTGTAAGAGGTATTTGTGGTTGAAGTGAACTTTCTTGAATAATAGAATCATTGTTTTTTTTCAAAAAAATGAGATAGCAAACCAAATACAGTACTTTAAATTTAACATTCATTTTATCAACACTAATAAAAGTTAGCTTAGAATAATAGAGAAATTTCTTCATTGATACATACTACAATGAATTGATTGTAATGGATGATTTACAACTCCATCTTGACACATAGCTACAATAGAATGAGTGGATTGTAGATGCTTTCCAACTCCATCTTGTCCTAAAATTCATTAGAATGTGTAGTTTGGTTGTTAATCAATATACGCAAATTGGATCCTCTTCCTCTTTTTCTACTCACTTCACACGATCTATTTTTTATATGCATTAACACCATCTTCTAAGACATAACCAAATGAAAATAAACATTTCAACCATATTAGAAGAAACGATTCTCCATAATAAAATCTTAAGATAACATATTATTTTGAATACCAACTGAGATGAAATATTTTGAAAAGGTTATCGCCACATTAGTTAGTTAACAACACATAGAGGTGATCATTTATGAAAGAGAAGAATACATGGTTTCAAATTGCAATTGAAATAAAAAAAACAACATTTTGTCGTAAGTTGACATTTTAGGACTAGAGATGTAATAATTATCACATGCTGAAATTAAACAGATCTACGAGATGTTTGTTGGAAATCACAACTATTTTGATAACCTTTCCAATTACCTTCTTCTAAAAAAATGAAGAGGCAAGTAGTTGGTAAAGCCAATTTCAGGGAGACTGAAATAAATTGAACATGATAAGTTTCCAAATAGAGACAGGAGATAAAATGAGGACAATACATTAGCAGTGAAGTTTTTATATTTATATAAAAAAATGAACAATGGAAGACCTCTATCAAAACTTTTTAATACTTGAATCTCAGTGTATTTCAATTCTTATCGTCAAAGACAATGAGCCAAATGCATTTTAAAATAGTGTAAAAAGAAGAGGAAAATTAGAAACATAAATATTTTAAGATTCGATCGTTGCTCCGGCAGGTACAAAATCTGTATATTTCTATACAAACTTCAAATTATGTTAAAGAATAAGTTTTCAGGAACTACAATGAAGTTCAACACCTTCAAACATAAGTTCAAATAAATAATCAAATGAAGTGTTTATCAACTATTAAGAAATGAAGATGAAGCATAAATTTAAGAACCAAGTCCACCGACTTCACAATATGTCCTTAGGAAATTTATTCCCCTTAAGTACCCAAGGTTATAGAATCTTTCCTCCCAGGATAAAATGGTTCACTTTATGAAAGTAGCGATAACTCAAACTTTCAGAAACATCAAACGCACTAAACAATTTAATGATCACAAAAGAATCGAAGAACAAGAAGAAGAAGAATATTTTCAACTCTAAAAAATGGCCTTCACCTCAGGAAAAATTTAGGTATTTATATCCATTAAGGCATTGCTTTATGAAGAGAAATAATGGTTTAGAAAGTTGCACCCCTTTATAAATGTGAATCTCTTTGGACAAGTGCAACTCTTTGGAAAGTCACAGTCCATTGGAAAGGTCATATCCACTCAATCCAAAAAGGTTTTGATTCAAATTGCATCCTTTCTCTTAATGTCTTTTCGAAAAAAATACTACCTTTTCATTTTTCATTCACACCTCTTAATAACCCAACAATAGCCACTTGGTGCTTTGAAGGGTGTTAATCATCAAGATTAAAGGCAGAAAATCAATATTGAAGTCCACAATGAAGTAAATTGATTTGGATATACGACTCCTGTGCTGTTGCATTACCCAATTTGTAATTGTCTCTATCTCAAATTAGTGATTGATATAACAACTAAAATCATAAAGAAGATATGAAAATGGAGTATAAGAGAGAATAAAAAATGCACAAGTAAAAAAGTTGTTGATAATCAACCCAATTATCGTCTACCATGTCTTCTTAATTGAATTCTATTTAGATCCTATCAATGGATTTCTTTTAATGAAAAAAAAAAACTTCATCGCCTTGTTGATTTGTACATGTTGATGAATATTTGCATTGCAGACAAAAGCTTACATGAAAGTTGTGGAATCGTGCCACTATACCTACTTTGAATTTAAAATTTGTATTGTAAAAAAATTTTCGGCCATTAATGTATCCATATGTTGTGGGTATGCCACTACTATGTAGATGTGAATATTTAATTTAGAATTCAAAATGTGTAGTTCTTTTCTAAAGTTTTTATAACTTTTTCATAATTAATTGTTTCATGTTAAAGTAATAACCAATATATAACTCTATTAAATGTTTATCCTAGTATGTCAAATGAATAATTTAGACAATGCCACTTGGTTTATTGTAAATGATCCGAACCGAGGCCCTAGCCACGATGGGCATCCCTAACTATGAAGGTCCGAGAGACCCCTTACCATACTATCATAACCATAATCCATACATAAATCAAAGTGGAAAGATATAATGAAATTAAGGAAAATTGAAAAATCAAACTATGTCAACAATGCTATGACAATATAATAGCCAAATCTCATCTACGAAGCCTCTATTGAATATTAACTGTCTAGGTCGGGACAAGGCCCCCGGCTGGACCATAAACTGAAATAAGTTCAACATATGAATAAGTGTCTTCTGAAAGATGGATGGCTCATCAACTTTGTCACTATCCCAGATGTTCTACTAATGTGATGGACCATGGAACTGTGCCTCAGAACCTGTACTATGGGGGGCTCAATACTTTGAAAGTATTGGTATATCGAACAACCCAAAATAACATATATTTCATGTAACATAATTGAAAGCATTGTGAAAATAATTTAGCATTATATATATATATATATAAACGCACATGGGCATAATTTTAAAAGTTTCAATTCAAGCTTATAAAACATTGACTCAACTCTTTGCTTTAGTTCTGAGGTAGATGGTACACCCTATATTTTTAAAATCCCTCTGGTTATATGAAATTCGCCATTGACTCCTCGGCCAAGCCCCCAACCCAAGTTTGCCACAAGAGTTATCATCTGTAGTAAAAAAAGGTATGCCTCCTTACTGACACACCATGATATGAAAAAGTATGTCTCCTTAGTAATATACATATCATGAAAATGTATGCCTTCTTACTGACATATATATTATGAAACCCCCATTGGTAAAATATGATTTCCGACAATGAGTTATCGGCACTTGTACCTTCTCCGAGTAACCCTCTAACTCTCTTTAAAATCGTTTTTAGCCTCTTAAAACTATGCTCCATACTTAAAACATTCTTTTCTTTCATGTTAAGGGCATTTCCTGGTAGGTATCATCATACCAAGACTTGCAAGCCGTATCATATCATGTTCATAACCGCTTTCATTCAAAAGAAAGTTCATGACCACCAAAAGCTCTGCATATCACATGAGAGTTATTATTTCAAAAGTTTATGAAAACTTATGCAAACCATTCTTTTTTTAGACATTAACACATAGTTGCCAATTGTTTTCTTTTTTAGGTACCATGAGCATTTAGAATAATAATCACCTCTTTGAAAACATATAAAATAACCATGCATAATAGGTTAAGAGACATTTAAAACTCAAGAGTTCTTATCATTCATAAAACAACCCCAACATTATTTATACATAAACATCATGATCAACAAGGATACTTGTAATTCATGCTCTGAAATTCATTTCACCATCATACCACGTTAAGACAATACATTTCATGATGCAAGAGGGATTTCATAACTCATGCTCTTAAATTCCTTTTCAAAACTCATAACATATGTACACATGACAACAACTCAAGATTGTGAAAACCCCCCTATTAATTTCATAATTTCATCAAACACGGGTTTACGTCAAACAATTTACAAAACCCATTACATATACATAATTATATATCTTAAAAACTTGTTAAAAATATTAAACTTACGCCCATTAGAGTTAGGGTAGTCTAACATACCTTAAAATTAAAGAGAAAGTTGAAAAATTGACCCTTGAAGATTAAAATCCTCAACCCTAGGTAGTTTTCCCTCTCTTGCTTAAGGAAAGATGATTAGGGATTTTTGTGAGGTGATATACAAAAAGGGTTACGAATGGTTTAAGGATGATAAAAGACCTTAATGCCCTTAAAATAACTCAAAATGGAATATTTTTTGATGCCCAGGAGAGGCTGTGCGTCAAACCACTGGGTTTGCAGCATAAGGCCATAGAAAACCCATTCTAGTGAATTTTCGCAATCCCTTAGCGGTACGGGCCTAATGTGGATCCTAGATAGTGTCTTAAGAAAATACTCATAACTTTTGACTCCTAACTCAAATTGATGAAAAGTCAGTTAAGTTGGAAAGAGGACTGGAAGATCTTTAATTTGATATATAATGGCCCACATAAATCAATATATTTAAGGAGTTATGGTCTTTGGAAGTTGACCAAAGAAAAATTGTATACCAAAATTCAATGGATAGGAAAGTGCTAAACTTAGGTTTGAGCTAGGTAATATTTAAGGTTTTAATTCATCTTCGAAGATGTTCCCACCATAAAGAACCATTATTCACACTCATTTCTAAGTAGAATCTATTTGTTCGGGTCTATTTACATAGGAACGACGGCTCAAACCTTAGCCCAACAAAGTGGGGTATTACACTTATTGAGGAGGCTGCATCCATCCTATTAATAATATATATTTTCAATGTTTTTAATTTTTTTTTTAATTACTTGTTTAATGTTAAAATAAAAATGAATATCTAACTTTATTAAATGTTTATCCTAATATGCCAAATGGTTTATTCAGAGTATCTCATTTGACTTATTGAGGAGGCTACATCCTCTGCAATTAATAATATATAGATATAGATAATTAAAATAACGAAACAAGTTTTACCATTTTCTGTGGAACGAGTTTCTCCGAAAAACAATTTAGAGTAAAGCATTCTAAATACTTTTTGTAGATATTTCAATTTGTCTTGCATAAAGTGGGCATTTTATTTTTCCCCAATTGCTTGATTAATTTTTTTAATTGGTAGTATGCATGTTTCTTGTTTAATAGTAGGCATATTGAATCACTATGTTGCCTGTCATGACCCAAAATAGGATCATGACCGGCGCTAAGGAGTTTAGGACTCCAAAGCAAGCCTCGTTAGAATTCAACAAAAAATCAGGTCGAGTTTTTCCTGTTTTTTGGGCCTAACAAGAAAATTTCCTTTCTCAGATACACAACACAATAACCCAATATTACAATTAACACATCAACACCAACACAATTCACCAAAATCCTCAACAATTGCACCAATACCACCAACTAAAAATATGAAATTCATCTCCAAACACGAGAGAAATTCAAATATGTCATCAGTCCAAAAATAATGAAAGAATACTCAAAGCTCTAAAGATATGACTATGGAGAAACTCTAAGAGGTTTGAAGGAAAAAGGACATAACAAATAAATAAACTATTACCACGTGAAAAAGTGTGGAGCTCACCAAGATTATGCAACTCCAATTCTCTAGCCAACGAGATCCTCACCGTCACCGGCGTTCTCTAAAAATTAATAATGAGGAATGAGATGCTAGTTCAGTGAGTAATAACACTTAATCACAACTATTGTATTTGGGACAAGTCATAAAACATCATAAAATATATGCTCTTTCAGAAAACATTAATGATAAATAGTCACTTTTGTTTCATGTAAGCAAAATGAACCAATAGTTCAGAAATAAACTCAATAAGCACTATATCATATCAAATAATACATATTTGGGACGTTTCCAAGAATGAGTCATGTAATCAATAGCCAATAACAATGGACCCCTCATAAATGAATCAAATATTATATTAGAAGGTCCCTACTCGAGGGGGATCAGTAACAGAATGCTAGTTCTACCGTCCCACTAGCGAGGGCTGTAACAGTAATAAGTAAATACAAGGTGTGCCAGGTCTAACTATCCCGTCGTTAGCTACAGAATTCAAATCAAGGTCAACTTCCACTTGTACTTTATTTGTAAACAATAGAATTTTCATATGAAAATATTTTTCTGAATAGTACATATCATTTAAAGTTTATATCAAATCATGTTACATGCGAACTTGAATAAAAACACATGTCAAAATACTTATTTCTCATGTAAGTGAAAAATATTCACAGTAATAATATCATATCTCAAATAACCATTTCAATATCATATGAAGTAAAAGACTTGCCCCACATGAAAATTCAAAGCATTTCGTAGCTCATTGTTTCATCAAAATCAAGTACAAAATATGCAAGTTAACAAATACAAATTACAGTAAGATTACTACTCAGGATACATGTGACAAAATACCAAACTTGTCACTTCAAATGACCTGCGTCACTTCATTTAGAGGGATCTATAATAACGTTATATCAATATCGGGTTAGTTCTCTTGTTTAGCCTAATTCCATGATAAAATTAGACTACCCAACCCTCAGGGTTCCATGATATTTTCAATTCATTGAACTTATATCCAAAACAACCCTTATTTCCCACAATTCTTACCTTTAGCAATTAAATTTCAATACCCAAAATAAATCATGAAGACTAATAGTTACGATAAAGATGTAGGAATAAATTTTCCTTATACTCGAAAGAAATTTTTGATGAAATCCTTTTTTTTCCAGCTCTTTGATTTGCTGAAAGTGCAACCCTCCCTTAAAACCCTTTTTTTCCAATGGTGCACGCTGCTGGTTGATTAACTTCTTCCGATTTGCAGCTATTGGGCATAAAGCCATTAATCCTTTTTATAATGTTAGGGTGGGCAGATGGGCCACCTTGTCCCTTTTCCTTTTCTTATAAATATGGGATTTAGCCCATTTTCTCTTACAAAAATATTTTTTTCCTTTTTCAACTATAATTACTCACTAATTTATGATAATGGGGTATTACATTGCCAAAGTAATCTTTGTTGTGTAGATTTTATTTACTTTGAACCAGTAGACATGTTTTATCTATGCGATCATTATTTTAAAGAAGATTATTGTTACCAGATTATGAGTAGTCGTGAATATGTGACACATTTATATTCCATGCTGATAACATGTTGGTCCGAAGAAAGGCATATTGGTGTGCCGCTTTCGGAATCAATGTTTATGAACTATATATAAGATTATCACTTACAAGTTATTATTTATTTCCAAAGACTAAATGAAAATATTGTCACGACCCAAATCGGGGCCCTGATCATGAGGGGCATCCCGAATCATGAAGGCCCGAGAGCCCTTCTAACTTGTATTCGTATAGACCATTCATATATAAATAGGAAATGCGGAAAAATACATAATGAAACGGAATCATGGTCATAAGTATGAATTCAATTTATAATATAGAAATTAAAGCCCAACAACAACTAGACAATGTTTGAACCAGTCTACAAAATCTTTTCTGCATAATCAAATCAAAGCTGTCTGAAAACTAGGACAAGGCCCCCAGTAGACCAAAACCATAATAAATGATAAATGACTGAAAACAACTAGACCCTCTGTAGTTCTACCGAAAGAAATCTATTGCTTATCAGGACACCTCGATTGAGCTTCAGAACTTGGGAGCATAGGGGGTCAATACAATTGTACTAGTACGTAGAGTAAATCCAAAATAATAATTTATATTAAACATATATAAGAGAAATTTAAAAACAATTCATAAATATATCATATGGTAAGAAATCACATGGGCATTTTTGAAAAACTCTGCAAAATCATCTGAACTCTGTGACACTCTCTGTTTTATTTCTGCACCAGGTGGTACACCCTATAATTTTACAACTTTCACCGACTACCTTATCTTAGTTGCTGCCAAGATAGGAGTACTATTGAGGGAAGAGAACACAAGATCACATAGCAGGGTGCCACAACCCCAATCAAGTCATTATGTCGTGGTTGGGCTCAAAATTACAAAGCAGGACTCCAAACTATAAGTCCCGATTTGGGATGACAATATACTAGGTACACAAGATCATATAGAAGGGTACCAAATTTCCGTGTCTGTAAATCATGTTTTCCAGCATAGAGTCATTTGACTCGTGCTTCCTTCAGGAAAGCACCTAACTCACATTAACCCAGTTTTTAACTCTTTAAAACATGTATTCTCTGAAATAAAACTATGAAAACTCTAACCCTGTTAGAACATACATCTGTATGGTATCGTCATACCATTGACTTGCAAGTCAAATCTTTGAGCCATTATTAGAATATTAAAATCTCTGTTTTCAAAATATAAGTTTGGGACCACCATTTGAATAAATCAATTCAAGAACTCCTTCTTTAAATTCATGTAAATACATACAAGAAAACTTTCTCTTTGTCAACATTTAAATAATTTGTGGTCATTTTGTCAAATTACTCAATCACATGTAATTCTTTCTCTATAAAACAAACATATAAGTATAACAAGAGACTCCGTGCCATCATCACCTAATCATGTCAAATACTATGATATTGAAAAAACAACTTTCAAACCATTAAACATGTATTTCAAATTATTTCCAATAAATTCATAAACTTAAATTCATCACAAGAGAGGGATTTCATAATTTGTCTTCTCAAACAATCTTCAATCACAATTTTTCATAAATATACATATACATATACATATAAATCAATTTAAGGGGACAAGGCCTAAAGGACAAAACAACAATATCATTAAAACATTCATGATGCATAATTAAAAATCATGAACTCCAAAATCCTTTTCTAAATTCATGCTTGATAATCATCAAATCATGTTCTAGTGTTTACAAGCCCATGTAGTTTTTACGATAAAGCCCACGTACCTTAAATTAGAAGCTTTTGAATTACTCTAGCTTTTGGATGCTATACCTACGTACGATTGATGGGTGCTTCTTATAGCTCTCGTAATGGTGATTCCGAATCTTGATGAATTAAGGACAACCCACGATTAAATCTTGCGATATATTGCTCTTTGGGTTGAAATCCTAAGGCGTGTTCTTGGTGATTTTTTGAGAAAATAACCTTATTTTTGCGTTTGGGGGATTTAATCTCATTTTATAGATGAATAGAGGGTGGAAAAAACCACTTTTTCCCTTAAAAATGCGACAAAAACCTGGAAATTGCGTACGTGTAACAGAGCATGCATCGCGCAGTAAAAGCGCGATGCTACTATCTCAGTCACAAAAATGGCCATAACTTTTCACTTAGGTATTGAATTTTGGTGAAATTGGTATCGTTGAAAAGATATTTTTGAAAAGATTTCATTTGATATATAGTAGACCCTATAATTCCTTATATACAAATAGTTATGGCCGATTGAAGTTGACCCATGTTTCAACGCTTACTTAAACTCGAATGATAGGAAAGTTTTATTCTCGTCCTTGAGTTTGGGGACCTCTTTGATCGCAATTCACATTCAAGTAGGTTACCACACTACTTAATTGATTAACATGCCAATTTGCATAGGGTTTATGGCTTTTGGATCATCTACACATAGAAATGATGGTTTTCGTTCTTGCCCAAAATGCGAGGTGTTACATTATCTCCCTCTTGGGATCATTCGTCCCCGAATGATGGGTAGGAATCTTGAAGTATTTAAGGAATGGAATAACATGGAAATGATATATCTTCTAATAAAGGATATAGCCGAGCTGAAACATTTAAACTTCTATCATGAAACTGAATTCTGAGCTGACTTGACTTTACTTGCTTTAAGGAGCTGATTCATGCTGAGAGTTTAGGAGTCCCTTGAAGTGTTCATGATCAAATCATACATATGGAATTGATAAGTGATAACTTATGCAAATACGAATCATGAGACAACTTGTCTTAGATCGTATCAGGGTATTACACTATCTGAGCTAAAATACTTGGGAAAATTTGAGATTATTCTCTGAACTCTTATGAACTGAGTCATGACTAAATAGCTGAATTTGAAACATGATGCTTTGACTGAACTAAATTCGTATCTTACATGGATGGAATAGATTCTCTTGGGATGGTCATACGCCTTAGACTTTGGATAGTAGGTCTGGGTGAAAAGGTAGAAAACCACTGTAACTTGTCTGCTTGACTGTTAAACTAAATTACACTGGAAAATTATACTTAACTAGAGTATCGCTTCAACACTCTTTCTGAAGAAGTTCTAGTAACATCAGGGAGAAAAAAATCTTGGGCATGTGTTATATAAGACATTCAACTATGGAATCACAAGAATGACACCGCTCCATAGTATGGAATATAAACATATAACTCATAAACTAGGAAAGACTTACCAGGCCTTAGGCACAGCAACTTCTTGTTTTCAAGATTAGCACACTTCTCGAATACTTCCTTAACTATACTATTCCCTTTAAATACCATAGTCATTCGATTCAATCTTCCATATCATTTTAGAGATCATACCCTAAGCATAACGTTCCTTACAACTTCAATGACCAACTATGAACTCTTACAATGGATTCACTAGTGCATATTGTGTTCCTCCACTTAAATCCCAAAATGTCATCTAAGTCCATCATTATAACCACATATGAACTTCAAGACAAACACCCATAAAGACATATTTCAGATATTATCTAAACCACTATCAAAGTAACTCCCTCACGCCCCAATAACACACATACACAACTTTCAACTAACCATCATATGTACCAAATACTTGTCCCCAAGCATTACTTCACACTTTGGGCCTTATCTAAAACAAGCATACAATGGTCTTCCACTAACAAGGAATATTTACTCATCACCACTATCATCATATAAGGAGGATTCACTAAAAGGTTAGAACATAAGACCTTGAAGCATGGAAGGATATTATATGAGACTTCACACTTAACTGAGGCCTAAGGAACAACAAATAAACATCATGGATTCATCAAAGTGATCTGAGTTGAGAGCATACCTAGCTATAAGCTGAATTTTTCCAATCGTTTGGTGTGCAACATGAGTTATGGAAACCGAGAACACTATAAAGCGTGAGTAGATTAGTCATGAGTGGCATGACCTTAACTTGGAGTTCATACTTATGAAATGTGATTCTGACTACTGAAATGAACTGGAACTCCTCATTTTGGAACTGGAAGAGTACATAATGCTCTATCATATGCATTAACATGAACTATTATCATGGAACTGAAACGTAAGGCATGAGTTATGTATTAGGATAACTGAAAAATATTGAGATAAGAATGGGTTGAGCCTCACCCTTACTTCTGATGTTCTATATCATACTCGTATTACTACTAAAATTTGAGAGCCTGCCATGGTCACTTGTTCTATTATCTCCCCCTTACCTTTAAGCCATCATCTTCAGTTTGAGAGATCCCTTACCAAACTTTAAAATGAGCCACACTAACTGCACTTTGGGTTCTGGAATACGACAATACACGCAATTAAATAGAATGTAACCCGGATGACTACACTAGAAGTGGGAAAACCCACTGCTAATACTACTTTCTGAGATACACGCTATCTTTTTATAGCCCCCCAATAGTCATCATATAATACTTGAACACTTACTAACTTTGAATCTTCATGAGTATCCCCATAGTTGGAGTGCAAACCCTCTAGCGGTTCAACTCTTATTTTTGTCGGTTTAACCTTCAAAAATTCAAACTTAGATTCTAACACTTAACATAGATATCACCAATACTTTGATAAATCATATTACTTCCGACATAGCCTACAAATATCGCCACTCCGAACTTATATCTCTCTACTATGAGAATCAAGATCATATCAAAAAGATCTACATTATCAATAAAAACTCCTTAACTTGGCTATTTAGAACACCATATACCATATAACTAGTCTTTCTCCACCTACCAACTCAACGGTACCACTAGCCACACACAACATGTAATAGACTTAGAAAAATACCGCAACCTCATATCACATTGGCATACTTCTACTTCATACATACAACATCATACTTCATTACGAATCAAATAAACTTAAGCTCTTGCATGCACTGTTCAAGGATATTAGATCACTTCCATAAAGTAGTTTCATTAATGAAGAAATAATCACATCCACCTTCGTGGCCATCAACTATGATGACTAAATCTCTAGTGCTAAATATGATTACAACCCAACCTTACACACTATTCTCACTTTGAAACTACGAAATAAAACATCAAGAAACAATAGTACACTAGAACTGCGTAGACACAATAATCGATCATGACCTTACGGTCTTCCTTATTATAATTGATTAACACGTATTATTTCAACACATCAAGCCTATAGTCTAGCATCAATCATCTACCACCAATGACGAATGCAACATAATATACTAGTCCATCAAATTGGGATTTTCTACCCAAATATCTCATTTTATTTAGAAACAGGCCACAACCAAAGCACCTTCATGACATCACTGCTATGCCCTAAAATCTACTACATACCTTCTCATAAGTAGTACTAGTTTACAACTACCAAAGAAAAGAAGGTCAAAGGGGGTAGAGTCACATAATAGACATGGTCAACCTTAATCTTATATTATAACCCCATACAATCTTATCTACTTATACGACATTTTCCCATCACACTTACTTACCCAAGCGTACTTTTAGACTACCTTCAAATTCCACAAACAATCGTGTGCCTATAGTTATAACTTACCGGCTAATCTAGCCATTTTCATACTTCGACCAAAAAACAACTTACCTTAGCTAATAACTCCTTCTTTACCTTCTACTAAGCTAACACCCAAGCACATATCACATTATTACCAACTCATTCTCATGTAAAAATATTTGTCTATACATACATTCAATAAATCCCCCTTACCACTTTTCTTGCCATTATGCCTCTAAACCCCCGGTTCAATCCAACATAAGAATCAACAAGCTGAACAATACGTTTCTAGTGAATTGAAAATAGGCCTCACATGGCTTCACTAGGCTTTGATTTTGTGTTTTGAACAAGAAAATGAGAGGAATGACAAGGTAACTATGCTAGTGAATCTAGAGAGCCCCACACGGCTTCACTAGACTTTTAGTTGCAACAACACAATGATAACAAGATTACAAAAGATAGAAACTTGACACACAATAATCAATGATCTAAGAATAAATATCTTACTCTGTATAAATAAAAATCTTTGTCAAACACTCCCCCTACAGACTACCATACAATCCACACATGTTACTAGCTACCACATTAGTTTATCACTAAAAAGGGGTAAATCATCCTCAAACATCGGTTATTCAACTAAAATATTTATTTACACCAAAGTCACCCTCACTCTGACATCTAACTTTGTGACTTAACATCACCAACATCTTGGTCAAACATCACTACCAATAGGTCAAGAAACCAACACTTAACCTATATTACTACTCGAGGGAAAATACAGTTCCAACATTCTGCTACACATCATCCCCCCTAAAGCATGACATCTGCAACATAAATTTTTAAAAAGGTTTGAATACACTTAAAACCGCAGGCTGAACAGCACGATTTCATCAAGATCAAGTTTCACACTAGAATCAATACACTCTAAACCACTAACGAACACTTCTCAAGTCCTTGTACAATTTTTAAAATCTTATATGATTCAATAGGAAAGAACCATATCATTTGGACGCGAACTTACACACTTAAATCACCCCAATAATGAGACATGTCTGAAAATATCAGAGTAAAGAAAGAATTGGGATTACTATTACTTTGGTATGGGCGATGTTATAGCACGAATTAGAGTATGAAAGAGGAACATTCTAACTCTATTGCATGAACTAGAACATGAAGAAAAAGACACATTCCTAAATGTCTTGTAGCCTCCTACTTATAAGTATGGCGCACTACACACCAATAAACAAGACTCTACTCGACATAATTTTGTAGAAACCCTGGGACCATAAATTGTACTTTGATACCAAGTTTATCATGACCTGAATTGGGGCCCTGATCGTAATGGACATCCCAAACCATAAAGGCCCGAGAGCCCTTCTAACTTGTAATCATATACACCATTCATATACAAATAGAAAATACAAAAAAATACATAATGAAATAGAATCATAGTCAGAAGTCTGAATTGAATTTATAATATAGAAAGTAAAGCCCAACAATAATTAGACAATGTCTGAACCAATCTGCAAAATCTCTACTACATGATCAAATAAAACTTGTCTGAAAACTGGGATAAGGTCCCAGTAGACCAAAACCATAGTAAATGATAAATGAGTGAAAACAACTAGGCCTTATAAAATATAGAAGGCTCACCAACTAATCTCTTCACTTCTTTCGAAAGAAATCTACTGCTTATCAGGATCCCTGAATTAAGCCTCATAACCTGGGAGGGTAAGGGGTTAATACAATTGTACTGGTATGCAGAATAAATCCAAAATACTAATTTATATTAGCATGTAAGAGAGAAATTTTAAAATAGTTCATAAATATATCATATGGTAAGAAATCACATGGAATTTTTGAAACTCTTTAAAATCATCTGAACTCTCTGACACCCTTTGTTTTACTTCTGAGTTAGGTAGTATACCCTATAATTTCACAGCTTCCACCGACTACCTTATATCATTACTGCTAAGATAGGATTACTAGATATGGAAGAGCCGATAAGATCACACAATAGGATGCCACAAACCCAATCAAGTCATTATGTCGTGGTTGGGCTCAAAATCATAAATCAGGGGTCTAAACCATAAGTCCTAATTTGGGATGACAAAATACTAGGTACACAAGATTATATAGCAAGGTACCAAGTTCTCATATCGGCAAATCACGATTTTCAGCATATAGTCATTTGACTCATGCTTTCTTCGGGTAACTACCAAACTCATATTAACCCAGCTTTTAACTTTTTAACTCTGAAAACTCTAACTCTATTAAGGCATACATTTATATGGTATTGCCATACCATTGACTTGCAAGTGACATCTTTGAGCCATTATTAGCATATTAAAATCTTTGTTTTTAAAATATAAGTTCGGACTACCATATGAATAAATCAGTTCAAGAACATCTTTAAATTTATGTAAATACATGCAAGAAAACTTTCTCTTTGTCAACATTTCAATAATATGTGGTGTTCATGTCAAATTACTCATTCACATGCAATTCTTTCTCTGTAAAACAAGAATTTAAGTATAACAAGTGACTCTCTCCCATCATCTCCAAATCATGTCAAATACTATGGTATTGAAAAGACCACTTTCAAACCATTAAATATCTATTTCAAATCATTCCCAATAAATTCATAAACTTAAATTCATCACAAGAGAGGAATTTCATAATTTGTGCTCTCAAACAATCTTCAATCACAATTTTTCATACATATACATATACATATAAATTAATTTAAGGGGACAAGGCCAAAACAATAATATTGTTAAAACATTCATAATGCATAATTACAAATCATGAATTCTAAAACCCTTTTCTAACTTCATGCTTGATAATATTTAAATCATATTCTACTGTTTACAAGACCATGCAATTTTTAGGATAAACCCCATGTACCTTAAATTAGAAGCTTTTGAATGAACTCTAGCTTTTGAGATGCTATATGTACGATTGATGGTTGTTTCTTGTAGGCCTCACAATAGGGATTTCTAATCTATAAGAATTAAGGAAAACCCACGGTTAAATCTTGATATATATTGATCTTTGGGTTGAAACCCTATGGAGTGTTCTTGGTGATTTTGGTAGAAAATAACCTTACTTTGGTGTTTGGGGGATTTAATCCCGTGTTATGGCTGAATAGGGGTGGAAAATACCACTTTTTCCCTTAAAAATGCGAAAATAGAACCTGAAAATTGGGTACATGAGACCGAGCATGCGTCGCGTGCTAATCGCGTGATGCTACTATCTCAGTCACGTAAATGGCCATAACTTTTTGCTCGGGTATCGGATGTTGGCTAAATTGGTATCGTTGAAAAGATAATTTGGAGAGTTTTAATTTGATATATAGTAGGCCCTTTAATTCTTTATGTAGAAAGATTTATGGCATATTGAAACTGACCCAAGTTTTGACGCTTACTCAAACTCGAACGATAGGAAAACTTATAGGTTGTCCTTGAGTTTGGGGACCTCTCTGATCTCAATTCATGCTTAAATAGGTTCCCACATTTCATAATTGATTAACATGCAAAATTTTCATAGGATATATGGCTTTGGGATCTTCTATGCATAGAAATGATGGTTTTTATTCTACCCCGAAATACGGGTGTTGCATTATTCTATCACGACCTGCCCTGAGGCCCTGGCTGCGATGGGTATCCCAGCCACAAAGGCCCGAGACACTCCTCTAACTCGCAATCCACTAATGATATTTTCCGCTTTGGGCTCATGACCACATGGCTTTAAAATGCATCACTAGGGTGTAATGCTTTCTTACTTATATACACAACATCCTTCTTGTGTTTTGCCGATGTAGTAGTCCTTCCTAAATTGGGGTGTTACATACACCCCCCTTATGGACTCTGCTTCTTAGCTGAGGTTTTCCCCACCGAATGATATTTGCCTATACTCAGGACTGAGGTTTGCCTCACCTTATTGTGATTTTCCTACACTCAGTTTAAACTCTGGCCCAAATCGATAGGGATAAAACAGGAGCAAATTTGATACCACTCTATCATGACTCGACCATACGCCCTATCTTCGATGGGCATCCCAAGCCACAAAGGCCCAAGAGACCCCTCTAAATCTCCAACCTAATAGTGATATTAACCACTTTGGTCCCACGCCCGCACGACTTTAAAATATGTCACTTAGGTGTAAGGATTTCTTACTTATATAACCAGCATCCCTCTTGTGTTTTGCGGATGTGGGACTCCTTCCTAAGTTAGGGTGTTAGAAATATTGTGCTGGGTATCTTTAAATAGATCCAATTTTATATATATGTATGCGATAAATATTTTTTTATTTATCATTTTTCTTCAGATTTATTTAATTTAATTTATCTGCACATATACTTGATCTATTTGAATGATTAATTGTGAGTTTATTTATTTTATCTTATAGTATTTTCTACATGCTAGTATGGAAAACATTCTTGTGCTTAACGGAAAACTTCAAGAAATAGAAAGAGCAAATTGTTCTTTGTTGCATGGATCTTAATTATGCAGTAAGATTTGATCGCCATATGGACTTGAATGAAACTAGCTATAATGATCAAAAGTCTACATAAGAGAAGTGGGAGGGATAAATTTGTATGAACTTGACGATAATGCAAAACTCAATTCCAAAATTTTTATAGGGTGGTATAACAAATAATAAAGATGCCAAAGGTTTCTAAACAAATTCGCAGACCGATTTGATGCTAATGAATAGGTTGAAACAAATACTATTCTTAATAGGATTGTTTCAATACGATATAATGGGAAAGGGAACATAAGAGAGCACATTATAGAAATGGCTAATTTTTTGACAAAACTCAGGGCCTTGAAGCTTGAATTGTCCGAAAATATACTTTTGCTCCTAGTTTGATATCTCTTCCAACATAATTGAGTCAATTTAAAGTTTTATATAATACTCAAAAGGAGAATGGACTTTGAATGAGTTTATAACTCCATGTGTGCAGGAAGAAGATAGGCTTAAACTAGATAATATTGAAAATTTTCGTTTGACATCTTTCTCTGAAACACAAAGCACTTCAAATAATAGAAAATATAGTAAAACTGAGAAAAGTACAAACAAAGGAACATCACAATCAAATGACCCAAAGCCTTATTTCTTTTGGAAGAAAATTGGTCAGATAAAAAAAATGTTCCAAGTGAGAGAGTTTTGATAATTGTTCGATGAGCCAAGAGAACCCTTTATATATATTTAGACACAAAGATATATGAATCTTAATACATGATAAAGTCTAGTCTATAAGTCCTAGTTTACGCTAGTTATGCCATGCATTCTAGGAGTTTTAATACAATATCTAGATTAAAATATAATAGATATAAGAGTCCTAATACGCCTCCTCAATCTAGAATAGATGGAGTAACGGACAGATTGTCATGTAAAAAAATAAAAATGAGAGGAGGACAGGCCTTTCGTAAAAATGACAGCAGCTTGTAATTGCATCTAGACATATTTAATTGTAATTGCATCTAAACATATTTAACAACAAGATCCCCTTGAGATACTTTAATGTGAACATAATGAAATTGACATCAATATGCTTGAAAAGATCATAGAACACCAGATTTCGACACATATATGTTGAGTTGACATTGTCACAAAATACACGACAAGTTGATTAAGATAAAGCCCAAGCTCACAAAGAATGTGACAAATCCAAGTAGTCTCAGTAACTATGTAAGCAATTGATCTATATTCGACCTCTATAGAAGACGTAGAAACAATTGGCTTCTTCTTTGCACACCAAGATATAAGGTTAGAGCCCAGGAACATCACATAGCTTGTGTTACAACATAAAGTATTAGGATAACCAGCCATATCAACACTGGAATAGGCAGTGATGACATAGTTTAATGAAGAGGCGCATAAAAACAAACCATAAGCGAGTGTACCTTGTAAATATCTAAGAATATGCTTGACATAGTGCATGTGAGTAGTTCGAGGAGCATGCATAAATTGAGAAACAATATTTACTGCATAGGTAACGTCAGGATGAGTCATAGTGAAATAATGAAGAGCATAAACCATGCTCTTATACTTACTTGGGTTCAAAAGTATGTTACCATCCTTAAGTTATACAAGTGCGAGATGCAATAGGAGTACGAATAATCTTGCATGTATGCATATATAAATTTTTGTTGAGAAAAATGAGGTCCATGTATGGTGCGAACAACATGAACATCAAGGACTAATGAAGGTCACCCATATCTTTCATAGCAAATTGATGATAAAGGCTATCTATGAATTGAACAAGAAGATGTGAATGACTACCAATAATAATAATATCATCAACATAAAGCAATAAGATAAGAATACATGAACAAGAGTGAAGAATAAACATTGAAGGATAGTTTTACTAGAAATAAAACATTGGTAAGATGAAACGTACTAAAGTAATGAAACCAAGCATGGGATGCTTGCTTTAAACCATAAATGAATTTAGTCAATTTTAAATTATGATGGGGATAGTCTAGATAAGTAAAAATTGGAGGTTGTTTCATTAAGACTTTGTCATTAAGAATACCATGCAGAAAAGCAATTTTAACGTCAACTTGTCAAATTGGCCAAGCAATAGAAACATTTAGGGAAAGAACAATATGTACCATAGTTATCTTAATAACATAAATAAAATTCACATGAGAATAAATAGCCTACTGTTGGTGAAAATCTTTTTATACAAAGCGGGCTTTGTAACACCGAACAAACTCATATTATTTATAACTATTATGATACCCATTTAAGAAATCATTGTGGCGTTATTTTCTAAGAACTAAGTATTGTCAATGATCTATCCTATGAGAAAAAAAAGGGATACTGGAAAATCTTCTACTTTGAAGCACATGATGATGAATGGAGCTGTCATAACCCGAACTAGGGCCTAGCCGTGACGAACATCCCAAACCATGAAGGTCCGGATGTCCAACTCTATCTAATGTAGTAATCATGCACAACATTCATGTAATAAAAGAAAAATACAACATAATAATCTAATACGAAAATATGGTCATACACTGGATTCAATTTAACCATACAGAAAGAAATCCGAATTCAGCTAAACAACTTATGGAATAGTTTGCAAAATCTTTAAAATATGTTCTAAAAATAACTGTCTGAAAAACTGGGACAAGGCCAGCAATAGACCCAAACAACAAAATAACATAATCTGAAATAACAGGCTTTTTGGAACAAATAAGGCTCACCACTGCACGAATCACTTCTATTTGGAATACTCTACTGATTAGTCGGTCTCCTAGATTGAGCCTCCAAATCTGGGAGGTAGGGGGTCAATACATTTGTACTGGTACGTAGAGAAAATCAAAAATAATAGTTTGTATTAAGCATATATGAGAGCAATTAAAAGCATTTCATAAACATATCATATAGTAAGAATCTCATAGGCATTTCTGAAAAACTCTATAAAATCATATGAACTCTGTGACACTCTTTGTTTTACTTATGCACTAGGTGGTATACCCTACAACTCTGAAATTCCATGTGCTATATGGAATCCGCCATTGACTCAGCGGGGAAGCCCTCAATCCAAGTGTGCCACAGGGGTTGGATTCTCTGACTCTGCTACGTCACACAGCCATTGCCAAAGTAAAATAATATACCCAAATCAGCAAATCACGGTTTTAGGTTAATAGTTACTTCAACTCAAAACTTCTTCGGGTAACCACCTAACCCTCTTGAAGCCTAGTTTTAACTCTTTAAAATATGAATTCTCTAAAATCAAACTCTGAAAACATACTCTGTTATGGCATACATACTTATGGTATCGTCATACCATTGACTTGCAAGTCACATCTCTGAGCCATTATTAGCATATTACAATCCCTGTATTTCAAAACATAAATTCAGGACCACCCTATCAATAAATCATTTCAAAGACCTCTTTCTCTAAAACTCTTGTAAACACATGCATGCAACTCTCTTTATCAAACTCTCAATGATGCAAGGTGGTCATGTCAAAGCTCTTAATCTCATGCAAATCATTCTCTTTTAACAAAGTATAATTACATCAAGAAACTCCCTCTCTTAAATTTATAAATCATGCTCAAAATAATATGGCATTTGAGTAAACTATTTTGAAGCTATAAATCATGCATTTCAAATCCTTCACATTAAGATGATAAACTAAAAGTCATTACGAGAGTGGGATTTCATAAGTTGTGCTCTCAGACAATCTTCAATCTAAATTTTATTACATATACATATATGTGTAAATCAATTTAAGGGGGAAAGGCCTAAATACCAAATCAACAATACAATTAAACATTCATAATGCGAAATAAAATCATGTATTTTATAACTCCTTTCTAAATTTATGCTTGATAACCTTTATAGTTTTTAGGACAAACCCACGTACCTCAATTTAGAAATTTGATGGATGATTCTTGAAGCCTACAGTTTGGGGACTCCGAATCTTCAATCGATTTTGAAAATCCACAGTTGAATGTCGAGTTAATTGTGTTTTTAGTTTACAACCTTAGAGAGTGTTCTCGTGAATTTTTCAAGAAAATATGAATAATGTGATCACTAGGGAGTATAATCCTATGATTAAACTGATAAGGGGGTGGTGGAAAATACCAAATATACCCTTAATAAGATGGAATAAAAAAACTATAAATAGGAGCCAGATTTTATGGGCCACCGCAATGCTCCACAATCACGGTGGCTCACTGAAAATTAACGAATGGGATTCTTAGAGTCACCGCGATATGGAGCTCTCACGTTGTCGCACTGGTTGGGACCAGGAGCTTCAGCGCGATGCGCCAAAATTGTGCTAGGCTACTAAAATTTGACTGTTGATAAATAGACCCCCTCCACGACACGGCAAGGACTTAAATGGCGGTACTTTATGACTAGCACTAAAATTAGCCATAACTTCTTGCCTGGGTATCGGATTTGGGCGAATCTTATATCGACGGCAAGCTCATTCAATTTTCCATATGATAAAAAGTTGAAATTAGGGAAATTATATATAGTTTAAAATTTACTCACTTTAGAAATAAAAAATGAGGCTAAGTATCTTAGACCCAAAAGAAAATCTTTAACTCTAAGATCATATTACCACGAGCTAATGCATGGAAGATGCGGGGTGTTACATTATCCCCCCTTGGGATCATTCTTCCCTGAATGATGACACGAAACATAGACAAGCATGATTACAAACTTGCTAATGCCATTAAAGAATAAGACAAGTATTGTACTTTGTATTTCGTCATTCACTGGATCAAATAAGTCTGGGTATCTATCTCTCTTGTCATCTTCTGATTCCCAAGTTGCTTCCTAAACTTTTTGATTTTTCCACAACATTTTAACTGAGGATATTTCTTTGCTCCTCAATTCCCTAACTTGGTGATCAAAGATTGCCACGGGTTATTCTTTATAGGATAACGAGTCTATCACTTCGAACTCCTCTACAGGAAACACTAATGAATAGTCTCTAATATATTTCTTCAACATGGATATGTGAAATACCAGATGAACAGAACCCAAACTTGCAGGAAACTTTAACGCATACACAACCTCATCTATCCTTCTCAAAATCTGGTATGGCCCTATATAGCAAGGAATCGGCTTACCTTTCTTCCTGAATCACATAACTCCCTTCATAAGGGAGACCTTGAGAAATACCTAATCACCAACTTCAAATTCTAGCTCCCTTCTTCGAACATCGGCATAGGATTTCTGTCTACTCTGTGCTATTTTAAGTTGTTCTCTAATAATTTTAACTTCCTCTATCGTCTGATGAACAAGATCAGGCCCAAATAACTGAGTTTCACCCACTTCATACCACCCTATCGGTGATCTACATCCTCTCCCATACAAAGCTTCAAACAGAGCCATCTAAATACTGGTAAGGTAGCTATTATTATAAGTGAACTCTATCAATGGAAAGTGATCTACCCAACTACCTTTGAAGTCAATCACACAATCTCTCAACATATGCCCATCCGTCTGAGGGTGAAAACCCTACTCAAGTTTACTTAGGTACCTAAACCCCTCTAAAAAGATATCCAGAACTTTGAAGACAATTGCGTACCTTGGTCAGATATAATGAATATAGGTGCACCATTCAAGAGAACTATCTCCTCAATGCATAACTTGGCATAGTCATCTCCCAAATAGTTGGTTCTTACAGGCGGAAAGTAGACTGACTTACTCAGCCGATCTACAATTACCCAAATAAAATCATACTGGTTTTTGGATCTCGAAAGTCTTGTGATAAGGTCTATATTGACCATCTTCCACTTTCACAAGGGAAAATCTATCTATTTAGACGTACCACCTGGCCTTATATGCTTTACTTTCACTTGTTGACAATTTAAACACTTGGCAACAAAGTTAGACCCATCAAGCTTCATACTATTCCACCAGTATATGGTTTTTAGATCATGATACATCTTAGTAGAGACAGTATGAACAATATACCTCAAAGTGTGAGCTTTATTAAGGATTCCCTTTCGTAACCCATCTACATCTAGCACACATAGTCTACCCTAAAATCTCAAAATCCCATCACCACTATTTTCAAAAGGCATCACCTTCTGTTGACCCACATCCTTCTTGATTTGAATTAATATGGGATCTTCAATCTACTTCTCTTTAACTTTAGCAAAAAAAGAAGATTTAGCTGCCTCATGAACAACCACTCCCCCATCTTCAGAATCCATGAGTCGCACTCCTAGATTTGTAAGTCAGTGAATATCCTTCACCATCTCCCTCTTCCCCTTTTCAATATGCGAAAGGCTACCAATAGATAACTTGTTGAGGGTGTCGAATACCATATTTTCCTTGCCTAGATGGTAGTGCAGGCTCATGTCATAATCCCTCAAAAGCTCCAACAATCGTCTTTGCCTGAGGTTTAATAATTTCTACAAGAAAACATACTGTAAGCTTTTGTGGTCGATAAATATATCAACATGCACTCCATAGAGATAATGCCACCAGATTTTAAGCGCAAATACCACAACTGCTAATTCTATGTCATAGGTGGGGTAATTTTGCTCATACACTTTTAACTGCCTAGACGCATAAGGCACCACTTTACCGTGCTGCATAAGTACATACCCAAGTGGCACACGGGATGTATCACTATACACAAAAAACCTTTCCATACATTCCAAAAAATTCAAAATAGGAGCAATTGTCAACTTATCTTTTAACTTCTCAAAATAATTCTCTCAAGAGTAAGACCACACAAACTTCACCTTTTTCTGTGCCAACTTAGTGAGTGGTGCAGCTATGGAAGAAAATCTCCCTACGAACCTTCTGGAATACCCTACCAAACCCAAGAAGCTCTGAATATCAATTAGAGTCATGGGTTTGGCCCACTTTTTTACTACCTCAACCTTATGGGGATCAACCTCAATCCCATCACTAGACATAATATGTCCTAAGAAAGCAATAGCATTAAGATAACATTCACACTTGGAAAACTTTACATACAACCTATGATATTTGAGAGTTAGAAGGATGATTTGGAGGTTATTGGCATGATCCTCCTCACTCTTAGAATAAAACAAGATATCATCAATAAAAACTATAACAAACAGAAATAGAAACTGACTAAACACCCTATTCATAAGATCCATAAAGGCTGCAGAGGCGTTAGTAAACCTAAAGGACATGACGAATAATTCATAATGACCATATCGATTTTGGAAAGCTATTTTGGGAATGTCTAACTCTCTAACCTTCAAATGGTGGTATCCCGAATAAAGGTCTATTTTTGAAAAGCATCTAGCACCTTGAAGATGGTCAAAAAGATCATCAATTCTATGAAGATTATATTTATTTTTAGCAGTGACCTTATTCAGCTGGCGGTAATCTATACACATACGCAGGGAACCATCTTTTTTCAGAGAAAGAGTACAAGTGTGTCTAAGAGAGAAACATAAGGACGCATAAAAACTTTATCTAGAAGATCTGCTAGCTGCTCTTTCAACTCTGCATGAGCCATTTTATATTGTGGAATAGAGATAGGATGGGTATCGGGCTACAAATCAATACCAAAATCCACCTCCCTATCAAGTGGTATGCTTGGGAAATCATCAGGAAAAACCTATGGGAACTAATACACCATAGGGACAGACGGGAGTGAAGGACTTTCAATATTAGAATCTTCTATATGAATAAGATGATACAAGCAACCCTTGGAAATAAGCTTATGGGCTTTGAGATAACAGATAAACTTCTCTCTAGGTGCTAATGAATGTCCCTCCCATTCTATTATTTGTTCATTCGAAAAGAAAAAGTAACCTTTTGAGATCTACAGTCTAACATGGTATAACACTAATAGAGCCAATCCATCCCTAGGATAGAATCAAAATCGGCAATGTCTAAGTCTACAAGGTCTGCTATAGTATCCCACCCACAAATAGTCACCACAAAATTTCAAGACACCTTCCTAGCCACAATAGAATCTCCCACCAGAGTAGAAACAAAAAAAGGTTCATCAATCACATCGGGCTTAAACCCAAAGCTAATAGCCACATAAGGGGTCACGTAAGACAGGGTAGACCCGGGATCAAGTAACACATATGCATCACAGAAAAATTTTTATAACATACCAGTTACTACATCTGGTGAGGCCTCTACCTCTTGGCGGTGGGTCAATGCATATAACTAGTTGTAACAACTTCTGGCGGTTGAAGAGGCACCCTTCAAAGCCGGTGGTGGTGGAGCGGAGAAATTAGCCTTAGATTTGGCTCCCCTAATATTACCCCTCATTGTCGGATAGTCCCTCTGAATATGGCCTGGTTGGACGCACGAATAACATACCATGGTGCCAAACTAATAGCTTCTCAATTGGTTTCTCCCACATCTCTCTTAGAATGGGTATGTTCGAAAAGTCTGAGCTACAGTTCCTTAAGACTGCGAATCCTGTATTCGTGGCCCCTGCCTAGACTAAAAATCCTGGGTGCACTATCCGGCTGAGGGTCTGGACATCGAAGCACTGGTTGCATACTATACATTACCCCAAAAAATCTTCTTCTGCCATTTGTTACCCAATTCCTACTCTGCTTCTCACTGTGGCTCTGGTATACCGTTTTGGCTCTCTTTGCCTGCCTGTCCTTCTCTCTAGATTAAGTAATTTTCTTTTTCTTTTCCTCAACTTACTGCATGTGGACTGATATTCTGGCAAAATCCATGTCTCAATTCAATATTGCTCACTGATATTAAATCACTAAGTCATCCAAAAGGCCAGATACAAAGTTCCTCATTCGAGCAATCATGTTACTAATAATCTCTAGAGCATAATGCACTAGTTGTTTGAACCTCAGAGTGTACTCCTAGACACTTATCTTTCCTTGCTTTAGATTCATAAACTCTTCGACTTTGTCCTCCCTCAGCTCAAGAGGAAAGAATTGATCGAGGAAGGATTCCATGATCTCGACCCAAACTTCGGCTCAACACTCTCACCCTTTGAATATTTCTACTCATTATACCATTAGTTTGCTACAACCTTAAGCTATTAAGCTGCTAACTAAACCCCCTCTACCTTATTTATATGTATCACCATAAAGATCTTCTCCATCTCATCCACAAACTCTTATGGATCTTCTTTTACATTGGTACCATTAAACTTGGGCAGATTTATTCTCATGAACTAGCCCATTCTTGTAGCCTCAAATTTAATAGATGCATACCCAATATATTTCGACCGTTGAATCTATGTGGCTACCAACTGTGTAAGTATATGAATGGGATATCTGAATTTTGCATTAAATACCTTTCTCTCGTGAGGCTGAGTATGGTTAGTCCTAGTTCGGGGAGCTCTAGGTGCCCTAGGTGGGTTGGTCTAAGTAGCTGGGACTCCTAGAGTAGCGTCAATCTCTAAATTTTGAGTTTTATTTTAATCCTTATCCCATGGGTGGGATGGACCTCATCTGTCTGTGCATTCTGATCAATAGTACGATAGGGAGGCATGATTGTTTTTCTAAAACACAAGAGACCATTGATTAGGGGACAATTCAGACTCTGAAGCATGAACTAACCACAAAGAAGAGAAACATTCCTAAATGACTAGTAGCCTCCTGCTTATAAGTATGGCACGCTACCCACCCATAAATAAGACTCTAGCTGATGTGATTTTGCATACATCCTAGGACCATAAACCGTGCTCTGATACCAAGTTTTTCATGACCCAAACTAGGGCCTGGCCATGATGGACATCTCAAACCATGAAGGATAGAATATCAAACTCTATCTGATCTAGTAATCATGCACAATATTCATATAATAAAAGAAAAATGCAGAATTATAATCTTATAAGGAAATATGGTCATACTCTGGATTCAATTTAACCATATGAAATAAAATCCAAAATCAACTAAATAACTTCTGGAACAGTTTGCAAAATCTCTACTACATGATCAAAAAATAACTGTCTGAAAAGCTGGGACAAGACCACCAGTAGACCCAAACAATTGAGTAACATAATCTGAAATAACAGGCCTTTTAGAACAAAGAAGGCTTACCACTGCATGAATTACTTCTCTTTGGAATACTCTATTGATTAGCCAGAGCCCTTACTTGAGCATCTAAACCTGGGAGGTAGGGGGTCAATACATTCGTATTGGTACGCAATTCAAATCCAAAATAACAGTTTATATTAAACATATATGAGAGTAATTTAAAGTATTTCATAAATATATCATATAGTAACAAATCTCATGGGCATTTCTGAAAGACTCAGTAAAATCATCTGAACTCTGTGACACTCTTTGTTTTATTTTTTCAGTAGGTTGTATACCCTACAGGTCTGAAATTCCACAGGCTATATGGAATCCGCCATTGACTCGGTGGGGAAGCCCCAAACAAAGTGTGCTGCAAAGGTTGGAGTCTTTGACTCTGTTATTCCACACGGTTGTCGCTAGCGTAAAATAATATAGCCGGATTAACAAATCATGATTTTAGGTTAAGAGTTAATTGAACTAAAACATTCCTCGGGGTAACTACCTAACCCTCTTTAAGCTCAGTTTTAACTCTTTAAAACATGCATTCTATGAAATCAAACTCTGAAAACATAATTTGTTATGCCATACATACTTATGGTATCGTTATACCATTGACTTGCAAGTTACATTCTCAGCCATTATTATCATATTACAATCTTTGTATTTCAAAACATAAATTCGGGACCACCATATAAATAAATCATTTCAAAGAACTCTTTCTCCAAAACTCAAGTAAACACATGCATGCAACTCTCTTGTCTAACTTTCAATAATACAAGTGATCATGCCAAAGCTCTTAATCTCATGCAAATCTTTCTCTGTTAACAAAATATAATTACATCAAGAAACTTCTTCTCTTAAATCTCTAAATAATGCTCAAAATAATATGGCATTTTAGTAAACTATTTTCAAGCCATAAATCATGCATTTCAAATCCTTCACATTAAGTTCATAAACTAAAAGTCATTACTAGAGAGGGATTTCATAAGTTGTGCTCTCAGACACTCTTCAATCTAAATTTTCATACATATACATATACGTGTAAATCAAGTTAAGGGGGAAAGGCCTAAAGACCAAATCAAGTATACAATTAAACATTTATAATGAAAAATAAAATCATTTATTTTAAAACCCCTTTCTAAATTCATGTTTGATAACCTTTAAATCATGTTCTTGTGCTTACAAGTCCATGTAGTTTTTAGGATGAACCCCATATACCTTAATTTAGAAATTTGATGGATGATTCTTGAAGTCTACGATTTGGGGATTCCAAATCTTCAATGAGTTTTAAAACCCACGATTGAATCTCGAGTTAATTGAGTTTTTAGTTTAAAACCCTTGACAGTGTTCTTGTAAATTTTTGAAGAAAATATGAATAATGTGGTCACTTGGGTATATAATCCTGTGTTTAAAATAATAAGGGGTGGGGGGATACCTAATATACCCTTAATGAGATGAAAATTAAAAAAAATAATTGGAAGACCGATTTTATGGGCCACCGCAACGTACCACAATCACGGTGGCTTACTGGAAATTGATGAATGGAATTCTTAGGGTCACCGCGATGCGGATCCATCGCGTTGTCCCACTGGTTGAGACCTGGAGCTTCAGTACGATACGCTAAAATTGTGCTAGGCTACTGGAATTTGTCAATTGTTAAATAGAGCCCCTCCGCGATGCACCAAACACTAAAATAATGGTGCTTTACGACTAGGACTAAAATTATGACTAAAATTATTTATTACTTCTTTACCAGGTATCGTATTTGGGCGAATCTTATATCAATGGAAAGCTCATTTAATTTCCCATATGATAAAAAGTCAAAATTAGGGAAATTATATATGGTTTAAACTTTACTCACTTTAGAAATAAAAAATGAGGCTAAGTCTCTTTGACACAAAAAAAATATTTAACTCTAGGAGCATATTACCATGAGCTAATGCATGGACGATGCATTGTGTTACAAGAGACAAAGCTGAAAATTACATCCAATGACACTTGAAGTCGGGTAATTGTAGTTTTTGGTGAGATGATTGGCTTGGTGTAGGGCCTATTGCTTTGTACAACAACTACATTCTAATGCTTGATAATACTATGATTTGAGACTTTCTTTATGATGGTTAATGGATTGAAGAAAAGGTTATAAAACATGAACCTCCTTCTCTTATTCATAAAATTCTTAATATGGTGTTTACATATAGAGAAGGTATAGCTGATCGGGCCATTTGGAAACTGTATTCTTATGGTATTTCTCTAATTCTTCCACGTGGAATTTGGTTAGGGAGAAGAAAAGCACCAGTTGGTAAAATTATTTCATTTGGCATAAAAGTTTTCTTTTCAAGACATCTTTCCTTTTGTGGAGAGCTCTAAGGTGTAAGCTACCAACTAATGTAAAAATTGTTACTTTTGGGCATGACCCGATAGCTTATTCGTGTTGCTATAGGATGGGTCTTGATACGGTGGAGCATATTTATGTTATCGATATTTTTGCAGCCCATATTTGGTAGCATTTTTTAGCATTTTAGGGCATTTAGCTTGACACTACTCCTTTGAGTAATTTGTTGATGATGTTATGGATTACTATATTTAATAATAAGGTTCATAAACTCATTCTTCAAGAAAATACTATTTTTGTTTGTTGGACTCTTTGGAAAAATTGGTGTGCTAGAATATGTAAAAGAAAGAATTCAAGTGCAACAAGGGTTATTTTTTATTTTATTAAGTAGCTTCATATGTTGTTGAGTACTGTTTATCCATATATTTCTAGGCTGAAAAGTTTGAGGGACTTTTATTATTCTTATAAAAAATTGCCAACATTAGATGAAAGTTACTCAAGTTTGTTGGACCAAACCACATCATTCCATGGTAAACCTAAATACAGATGGTAGTACCTTGGAAAATCCAGGTAAAATTAGAGCAGGTGGCATTCTGAGAGATTTTGATACCAACATAATTTTTGCTTTAGCAGCACCTTTTGGAGTTAATTCCAAAAACCAAGAGGAAGTTTAGGCTGCTCTAATAGGCATTAATTAGTGTATAAAAATAGGTATAGTAGAGTGATACTAGAAGTTGATTCTAAACTTCTAGTTAAGTGGCTCAAATATAATGGTACACCAACTTGGAGAATGGTAGATACATTAAGGAGTTGCAGGATCTCAGCAGTCTATTTGATTGCTTCAGATGTGTTAACATATATATGGAGGCAAACATTATGGTAGATAATCTATCTAAGCATATTAATGAAGTGGATTCTACTCAGTATTATTATAGCTTCCATCACCCTCCTCAGGCGACTGGAGGATGTTTCACACTTGATAAAATGGGTATGTCTACTTTTAGAAAGAGGAAGCTAAAACTCATCAACAAACTACCTTAGATGGAGTTGGAGGTTCTTGCATTTGTTATCACTTGTTTCTTTTATTTTTTCTCATCATCTTAATCTATTCTATTCTCTTAAGTTTAGAGCTTTTATAAACTGGTTTAGTTTTGTTTTGATTTTCTTCTTACTTTGTACGGGGAAGAGTCTCCCTTATTTATGCTTTCCTAGATTATATTTTACTGAGAGGATTCCTTTCTTCTATGTGCTTAGATCTAGGTTTCAATTATAGTATGGGGGATGAGTCAACTAGGCTTAGTAAGCTAGTTGAATTTGAACCACCATAGGATCGGAGGTAAGGTTTATTCCCTCGTCTTTGAATTTTTTTAATTTTATTTATGATAAGGCTTGGGAGGTGTGCGGCTCAACCCCTAACTGCCACGGGATGTCAGGGCCTCGACTAAGGTCCATTTCTCCAAAATATATATATATATATATGTGTGTATGTGTGTGTGTGTATGTGATACTGATTTATAACCAACAAAGTTCATGTTAGTGTTAGAAGGAATGAGCACCCAAGTTTATTTTTCAAGAGTGCATCCAATTCATCTACCATTGCACCTAGATTTTTTACAACCTGTGAGAAACAAGATGGTTTAGTTTCATAGGTGACTATATTAAGGGAAAGAAACTGACATGGCTTAGTGCGTTCAGATTTCAAATGAGTTCACATCAGATTTAGAAAAGAGAAAGTGGTGGTTAGATTGCTACTTTAGGACAACACTGTTGAGGGGGATACATTAGCAGATGGTATATGAGGACTAGAAGGAGTAAGAGAAGCTAAAAGGAGTATAGTGACAATAACAGATGTAGTTGATACAACGAAGGAGGTAGTAGTTGTATTCTTTTTTGATCTATTAGGTAATCTATAACCTAATCCCTACTACTACTCACGACTGTGAGTAGATCAAAGTGTGATATCTTGACTTTTTCGTATTATATCTTGAGAGGTTTTTGTTAATGGCCATCTCCTATCCATATCTCATTATATTTGAGCTACCTGTGGTGAAGGAATTTTCTTATGTATTTCTTGAAGAGTTTCTAGGATTACCTCCAATATGAATGATAGACTTTGTTGTTGATTTGGCACCTGATACTATGCCAATATCTATACCCCCATATCGAATGGCACTGCTAGAGTTGAAGGAGCTCAAATAACAGTTGCAGGACATTCTAAATAAGAGGTTCATCAAACCAAGTGTATCACCATGGGGTGCCCTAATTTTGATTGTCTAGAAGAAATATGGGTCTTTATGATTGTGTATTAACTACAGACAACTAAACGAGGTAATAATAAGTAAGATGTATCAGTTACCTCATATAGAGGATCTATTTGATTAGTTATAGGGAGTCATTTATTTTTCAAAAATTGATCTTCAGTCTAGTTATCATCACCTTTGAATTAGGGAGAAATATATATCTAAGACAGTATTCAAAAATCAGTATGGCATTATGAGTTCCTTGTGATGCCTTTCAGGTTGAGCAATGTTTTTTCTTCATTCATGGACTTGATGGATAGGCTGTTCAGGGTGTTTTTCGAAAAGTTTGTGATAGTATTCATTGATTATATTCTGATATATCCTCTTAGCCAGGAAGAATATAAGAATCATCTGATAATTGCATTGCAGATATTGTGGGAACATAAGCTCTATGCTAAGTTCTCAAAGTGTGAATTTTAGCTTGACTCAGTATCATTTTGGTGCATGTTGTATCCAAAGATGGTATCACAATGGATTCTAAAAAGACTGAAGTATTGTAAAAATGACCTAGACCTACCTCACCTATAGAGATTTGCGACTTTATAGGTTTGGCTAATTACTATAGGCATTTTGTGTAGGATTTCTCTAAAATTATAGCTCAATTATCATGGTTAATATAGAAAAATATGATGTTCTAGTGGATGGAAGAATGTGAGAAGAGCTTTCAAAAACTCAAAACATATTTGATCGCCACACCAGTATTAGCCGTACCATCTGGTTTTGGACGATTTAAGGTATTTTGTGATGCTTAGAGGGTTGGTATAGGATGTGTTCTTAGGAAAAATGATCATGTTATATCTTATTCTTTGAGACAGTTGAAAAACAATGAGTTAGAGCTTCGGTGTTTGAATTGAAGAAACTACCTGGCCACTTACGATACGTGTTTTTGGGTAATGGGAACATGCTACCTATTATTATTGTAGCTGATTTGGGTGAAAAACAATGCACTTATTTCAGTACTTCAGAGGCACAAGAGATCTATAGGGTGGACCATCATAGATATTATCATCATTCGCCTGGGTATCTGCACGCATAAAATTTAACTTGAGGAGGATTGTGTTCAAATCATAGTGCATCAATGCCATCTTAACCCACCAATGCAAGAGGTGGTTAAGAAGGAGATTATTACATGGTTGGATGCTGTTTTGGTTTACCCTATTTCTAACAACAGGTGGGTGAGCCCAGTTTAATCCATGCCCAAAAAATAGGGTATAAGGGTGGTTCCTAATGAAAAGAATAAGTTAATCCCACTCAGGTCGGTAACTGGGTGGAGAGTTTGCATGGAATACTACAAGATAAATTCTTGGACTCCGAAAGACCACTTCTCGATGCCCTTTATGGACCAAATACTTGATTGATTGGCTGGAAAGGGGTGGTATTGCTTCCTGGATGGTTATTCTAGATACAACCAAATATGCATTGCTTCTGAAGATCAAGAGAAGATGATATTCACATGCCCATATGGCCCCTTTTCATTTAAAAGAATGCCATTTGGGCTATGTAATGCACCCGCCACTTTTTAATGGGGTATGATGTCTATCTTCTCTGACATGGTGGAAGATAGTATAGAGGTATTCAGGTATGATTTCTCTGTGATAGGTGATTCATTTGAGAAGTGTTTGGCAAATGTGAATGTATCCTTGCAACGATGTGTTGAATTTAATTTTGTGCTTAATTGGGAAAAATGCCATTTCATGGTAAAGGAGGTCATCGTGCTCAGCCATAAAATTTCCAAAAAAGGGATACAAGTTGATTGAGCAAAGGTGGAAGTTATTGAAAAACAGCCACCTCCTATTTAAGTGAAAGGAGTGCAAAGTTTTTGTGGGCATGCTAGCTTTTATTGGAGATTTATCAAAGACTTCTCAAATGATGCAAATGCACTTTGCAAACTTTTGGAGAAAGAAGTGAAATTTTCCTTCGATGACGAGTGCTTGAAGGCATTTGAATGCCTTAAAAAGAAGCTAATTGAGGCCCCTATTGTTATTGCGCCTGACTGGGTAAAACCATTTGATATAACGTGCGTTGCAAGTGGTGCTGCCCTTGGAGCTGTGTTGGGATAAAAGAAGGACAATCTGTTTCATTTGATATATTACTCCAGTAAAGCACTGAATGAAGCACAAAATAAAGACACCTTTATTGAACAAGAACTTTTGGTTGTAGTATATGCTTTCGAGAAATTTATAACTTATTTTCTTGGGACCAAAGTAGTGGTCCACACCAACCATGCGGCCTTTAGGTAATTGATGGCTAAACCAAGGCTGATTATATAGGTTTTGCTGCCGCAAGAATTTGATTTTGAGGTCAACGATAGAAAAGGTTGTGAAAATAAATTTGCAAATTATCTATCTAGAATTGAAGGTCAACAGAAAATTAGTGATCAAATAAAGATAAATGGTGCATTCCCTGATGAGGAGATCCTTTCTTCCGCTATGGAATAATTTCCTTGGTATGCAGATTATGCAAATTATTTTGTGAGTGAGGTCATCCCAGAAAACCTTTCTTTTCATTAAAGGAAGAAATTCTTGCATGATGTGAAGCATTTCTTCTGGGATGAGTCGTATCTTTTTCGATGATGTGAAGAAAATATTATAAGGAGATGTGTGGTGGAAGTAGATGTATTGTGTATATTGGAGGCATGTCATGCTTCCCCTGTTGGGGGTCACCATGCAAGTGACCGAATAGCTAGGAAGGTGTTGCAGAGTGGCTATTATTTGCCAACATTCTTCAAGGATTCCAACTAGTTTGTGCTTAAATGTGACCAATGTTAGAGGCAGGGGTCAATCTCTAAAAGAAATAAGATGCCTTTGACTAAGATGCTTGAACTGGAATTATTTGATGTCTGGGGCATTGATTGGATGGATCCTTTTGTAACCTCGTACAGAATGAAGTATATTTTTGTTACTCTTGATTATGTCTCAAAATAGGTCAAAACTGTGGCCTTGTCTAATTATGAAGGGAAGAGGGTTGTTGCTTTTCTCAAGAAGAATATCTTCTCTTGCTTTGGAGTACCACGTACTATCATAAGCAATAGAGTATCTCATTTTTGCATCAAATTTTTTTAAGCAGCATTGGAAAAATATAGGGTGAAATAGCACAGAGTCGCTATTCTATACCACCCACAAACCAGTGGGCAAGTGGAGGTATCAAATCGTGAGATTAAAGCCATCCTAGCCAAAAAGGTGAACGCTTGATGGAAAGATTGGCCTCAAAAGCTCAGTGATGCCTTGTGGGCATATTAGATTGCTTTCAAGACACCCATTGGTATGTCACCATTTCAGCTAGTCTATGGAAAAGCTTGTCACCTACCAATACAGTTGGAGAATAAGGCCTTATGGGCACTCAAAAAGTTAAATCTAAATTGGAGAGAAGCAGTAAAGCTAAGATTGGGGCAATTAAATACGATGGATGAATTTCATCTCAGGGCATACGAATGAACGGAACTGTATAAATAAAATATTAAAAAGTACCATGATTGGAGAATCAAGAAATAAGAATTCCAAAAGGGTGACTTGGTGCTTTTATTCAATTCCAGACTTAAATTATTCCTAGATATACTGATATCTACATGGTCAGGGCCTTTTAAGGTTAGTCAAGTCCACTCATCTGCAGTAGTGGAACTCGAAAAAAAAAAAAGGCAGCACCTTCAAGGTAAATGGGAAACGTGTTAAGCTTTACATTGGCCCAAAATAATCAGTGCAAAGTATCACCATTGTCTGTCTTGATGAAGTCTGAAGTAATTGAGATACCTGAATCATGCCACCATGTTAAATTAGGAGCTGCATAGGAGGCAACTTATGACCCTCGAGATTGATCCATTTCAGGTGTACTCTAACCCTTATTATAGTTTTACTTTGATTTTAAGTTGAGGGCATAGGGTAGTCTATTGTTGTAACATATTTCGTAGTAACTAGGAGAAATACAAGTATAAAAAGCAGTTGACGTGTTTTTGATTAATTTTTTAACACATCTCCAATGTTTTATTTGTAAAACTGTGTGAATTATATTTATTTATGACCATTGTGAATCTTGTTGTGGCATAAGTTCTAGCTGCTTGATGATCATTGCTGAGCAATTGAATGAACTAGATAAGTGATAGCCTGCGATATACTTGCATGCCATGTGTGTGTGAGCAACTACTTAATTCCCTCAGTGTGCTAAAACCAGAACTTACCTGGTTAGTGTTACCATGGTTAAAGGGTAGGGGTTAGGAAAGGATCATAGGCCATTTTTTATTTTAACCCACATTAGCCAAAATGACCTTCCCTATGTGCATAATATCCCTTGATCTCTATTTTGAGCCTAATTAGCCTATCTCTTTCTTATGACACCTTTTACCTTCCCATTTATGCCATAATGAAACTGTTTTGACCCTGGTCCTCCTTAGAAACTGTGCACCTTGACCTAGGCAAACAACATAAGTTGAAGGTGTCTATCATCGGGGTGCATGGTGAAAGATGAGTACAAAGAAGGGTAGAATAAAATATAATAATAAAAGTTGGGTTCTTTTCAAAAAAAAGAAAGGCACCCAACTTGAATATGTCTGATCAAGAGAAGACAAAATGAAAAAGAGGTTAATAAGTGAATCCCTAAGAGAGTAGTGCAGTGTCAAGGAGGAATAGTCACTCTACATATCCTTGACTATCATACCAGCCCCATCCTACATTATAAGATGAAAAGAAGTCCTATAGTGATCCTAGCTAGCCTATCTGAAGGTCTTGGTAATGAAAATAAGGGCAATCCTATGGTACTTGGCATACACTGATTGGAACTTCATTTTGAGAGTGAGAGTCTTTTTTATGACCCCCATGTTTACATTTTTGGTTGCTTACATGAGAAGAGGGGGATTTCTTCATTGTAAGGGAACACTGGTATTGTTGCTAGCTACTTGCTTGTTTAGAGAGTGTAGCATTGGTATATAAATGGTTGTTATGACTAAGATTGATACCATTGCTTGAGTCCTTTGTGTTATATTATTGTTTTTAATTGGCATACACAGTTGGTTTTAATTAGATTGACCTTGGAGGTGGTAACTATGTTTTAAGATAAAAAGGGAAAATTAGCTACTAAATATGCTATGTATTCTCTTAGTTGGGCTGATTTGATTGAGGATAAGCAATTATTTTAAGTTTAGGGTGTTGATGTGTGAGCAATTGATAACACATTTAATGCCTTTAATCGAGAATAATTGTGAAGTCTTAAGCAACTTTTGTCGTTTTTGATTTTGCAGTTTAAGCTTGTGGGATAGAGAACCAACAAGAATAGAAGCAAAGAAGTTGAAATTTGGACAAATCGGAAGAGAAGTATGGTTGACGACATTCGTGATAAATCGTCAATCCTATGATAGGCTATCACAGTTGTCGTCAACCTTAACTAGAGAATTGATATGAGTTGAAACCGTGATGACATCTGGTGATAAGCCGTCAAAAGTGTGATAAGTTATCAAGGATAACTTCAGCCTTAACCAGAGAATGGGAGTTGAAGAAAAGTTGTGATGACATTTTGTGATAAGGTGTCAAAATTGTGATAAGGCGTTAGGATCATCATCAGCCTTAGAGGAGTTAACGACATCCATGATACGTTGTTAGATTCTTGATAGGCCATCATCATCGTCGTCACCCTTAGGCAGCAAGAGCAGAAAGTGCAGAGGAGCTAATGACATCCATGATAAACCGTCAGAATCTTGATAAGCCGACACTGACGTCGTTATCTATTCTGAGGAAAAGCTCTAACATTGATTTTATTTCCTTAATTAGGTTAAACTATTTGAAGCCTTGTTTTAGGGTTTTCAGATATCGATTGACTTATCATCGTTGTAAGTTAATCTTCTCAATTATGAATTCAATTTGTGTACTTGTTTCTTGCATCATCAGTAGCTAAACTCCATTATCTGAATTATGGGATTTACTGTTAGGTCATGATGAGGTGCTAAATACTCAAGATTCAATAGGTGTTAGGATTTATTGATAATTCTGTGATTTTAATTAATGTCTTTTGGATGAAAATAGTAGGAATACCTACTTTGATTTTCTTGATAAAGAAATCATATACAGTAGGAAGTGAATTCTCAACAGGGACTAAAAAATACTTTGTTTCATAATCAGCGTTGTAACAAGGTTGATTAACCTGAGGTAAAATATGGCAGTGAAGAGCGATTCCATAAGTTCGAGAGGATTAGTAAATTATACACTTAAATAGGTCGAGAGATATTTGACCATATCATGGATAAAGATAACTTTATATCCTAACCACCGTGATAATATTGAGTCACCTTTAGCATCTGTTATGTACCATAAGCCCTAGTGAACATAATTCTTGTTATTTCATAATATCTTGGTTACAAACATCGAAATCAAAGCGACAAATAATTATTTGTGAGACTTAAACCCCCATTCCAGGAAACAGTAACTATTAGTGAATTAAATTGCAAACGACTTGAGTTCACACCATATTCCCTGTGGGATTCTACCCCAACCTAGTTGGGTTTTATATTGACCCATTCAACAGAATATAATTTGAGCGTTATCAGGTGCATGTTTAGAAAAGGTTAAAATGGTCTTAAAAGATATTAGGTTGTTACCCGAAGAAGGCACGAGTTCAAAACACACATTGGCTAAAATCGTGTTTTGTCGATACGGGTTATTATGTCCCTAATATGGATTATACACTGGCCTAGTTCCCTGTAGCATATCAGAATTAGAAACTCTAACCCTTGCAGTAAACTTGGATTGGGGGCTTGGATGCCGACTCAAGGGCAGACTCTATGTAGCTCGTGTAATGTTATACTTATAGAGTGCACCACCTAGCTCAGAACTAAGACAAAGATGTTGAGTTGAGATATACAGAAATGTTTTAAAAGCCTATTTACTATGCTCATGGATTTTCAAATGTTTAATGAGGATATACTTTTCATGAAATTCTCTCACTTACTTCAAATATTAGTATTTTGTTTTTGGATTTTCTGTGTACCAGTACATATATATTGAAAAACTCATTATTTCTCAGTTTAGAGCTTTCCATTGTGTAGGAAATTCAATGAGCTTACCAACGATATTACATTTGCTTAAATCCGATAACGGGGTAAGAAGTTATGCCGATTTTATGTTTCAGTCGATAAACACCATCATTTTAACCTTTAGCGTGTCGCAGAGAAGGCCAATCTCCCATTTGACAAATTCCAGTAAGGGTCCACGATCCTTGCACATCGCTCCATAACCCAACTTGACATTTTTCCATTTCCAGTATCGAAGATCGATACCACCATGTCACGGTGAACTTCCACGTCCTAATCTGTAAAGGACTACAATTTCACCACATTGCACCACACACCAGTTTCCCAGTTTTCCAATTCCATTGACACAGCCAATAGAGCCACGTTGCGATAGCCCAAAAAATTAGAATTTTTAGTTAGTTCCTAGTTTTAATTCCAATGGATTTTAATTACTTTTCCCTTGTCCCATTCATCCCCAAACACGAAATTAAGTCCTTAATAACCTAATTGGGCATTATTCTAATGAATTTTTTCCCAAAATCAAGAGCATTCTCTCAAGTAACAAAAACCTAACCTTCAAGAACCAAGGTCAACCCTCAAGAACTCTCCATCAATCCTTACAAATTCTTCATCCCATGTATGTTAGATGCTCATCCATCGATTCCTTTCATACATGAATTCCAAGTATCCATTTTAATTACAAATATATTATCTTTTCAAAATTTAAGATATTAAATTGTGATTTAAAACAATGAATCTCCATAAACTTCCATGAATATTGATTTTATACCCTACTTTAATGGAATTATCATTGTTATCAAATCCCCCATGTTTTTATATTTTCATTCTTCGAATTAGTTCTTGATTTAGTGTTATAAATGTTAAAAACATGCTATTATTTCATTTTTTATAGTATACCCATGAATTGACTAAACTATAAACTACAAGTGTTTGATAAAATGCCTACAAGAGTGAATTATTTATTAAGAGCCTTCATGTTTTTGACCTTCCAGATTTAGTGTCTTTTCAGTACTATTGTTTTGAGTCTTAGGGGTATTGAATACCCGAAATCCATAGCTATTCATTTATGTCTAGTCTCAGTAAATTGCAGAATAACTTCATATTATACTATGCGCATTTTTAGAATAGTCACATATCAGTAAGTTAAACTAAAAAAAGTCTAGCATTTTAGTGTCTTTCAGTTGGGAGTAGGAATTAGCACCTAGTGAGTGTAGGGATAGAGGATTTCCTGTTATATATGCAGAGTTGTTAGCAGCAGTCCCAATACTCTAGAACCATATAGACAGCTTAGGAAATAAGTAGTCACCCATCGGAATATGCTTGGCTATCTCATAGGGGTCACCCGTTAGTTCAGTCTAGACACCCTTAGTCCTTTGGACATTACATCAATTTAGTGGATCCACACAACCATTGTTAGTACCCATGGCATAGTATTAACACCCCTTCTAATTGGCATTATAGGTTAGACCCCGATTAGCTTAAATTTATGAATATCGATTAGATGATGCCCCTTACAATCCCAGATATAGTCTCAATTACAGTTCTAGCTCAGTTATCAAGTCTTAGTGTTGTTTGACAAAACCATACAGAGTTTAGTTATTTCAGTATTTCAGTTTATAGATTTTACCTAGTTATGTTATATTCTTGTCATGCAACCTCAATATTTATGGATTTCCATGCATTATCAATATATACAGATTCCATAATCTATATTTAGTACTCAATGCTTTACATGCATTTCCAATTAATTATTAGTTCTGTTCATGAAATCTTGCATATTATCCTACTTCATTTAGTATACCAGTACCTTTAAAGTACTGATCGCATACCCTTTTCTTTTACACTGTGATGTATCATATCATAGGTGCTGACGTTCCGTTCTCAAATTGTACTTAGACCCTCAGATCATCAGCAGTATAGTAGCAGTGGTGAGTCCTTATCATTCGAGGACAAATTATATTACTTCATGTCGTTATCTCAGTAGTTAGTAGAGCTAGTTGGGTCTTGTCCCATCGACTATCAGTGTCCAATTTAGAGGCTTTTCAGACACTATACTTATATATTCAGACTATTCAGATTTTAGTATTTTTATCAGATTCATAATTCAGTAGTTATTTCATTATTAAAACCTTATGGGATTTTAGTTATCTTATGCATTCATGATTATATTATTCAGTGCTCACAGCAAGTAACAGCTCATGGATTAGCTTGTGGTCTTTCATGACTGTAAACACCGTGTAATGACTAGGGGGTAGTCTCGGGTTGTAACAAACTTGGTATTAGAGCCTAAGGTTTTAAAGTTTCCTACAAAGTCTGAAAGCCACATGGATTAGAGTCTTGTACATGGGTGTGTAGCACGCCACACTTATGGAAGAGAGGCTACAAGGCATTTAGGAAAAGTTTTCCTTCTTTTAATATTCATGTCGTGCGAGTGAGAGTGAGCCCAAGTTAAACTCCGTATCTAATCCATTTATTCCTTCCATTTATAGAACATACCTCCCAAGAAGTATGGAAAAACAATAGGAGCTTAGCCAGCCCATCAGGCCATCCAGGTAGATCTTTTGGACGATCATGTCTCTCACATAAAATTCAAGGCTGCGTTCACTACTCTAGCGAACTCCATAGCAGCATAATATGAATGACCAGCTACTGTTCTAGCCATCCCAGTGGCCAATACTGCTGCAACTAGAATTAGGGATTTCACTCGGATGAATCCTCCTTCCTTCATGGGGTCCAAGTCTGAAAAAGATCCATAGGACTTCTTAGATATAGTTCAGAAGGTAATGGATGTTATGGGGATGACTTCTAGTCAAAGTGTCGAGTTGGCTGCACATCAATGGCAGGATGTAGCTCGTACTTGGTGTAAGCAGTGGAAAGTTGATAGAGGTGTTGATGCAGGGCCTATAGAATGGAAAGAGTTTTCCAAGACTTTCTTGGACAAATTCTTTTAATTTAAGTTGAGGGAGGACAAGGTGTTAGAATTTATTAATTTGACGTGAAGCAAAATGAGTGTGAGGAAGTATTCCCTCAAGTTTACTCTGTTATCTAGGTATGCTCTTCATGTGGTAGCTGATAATAGGTCTAAACCGAGTAAGTTTGTATCTAGAATATCTGATAATATGGTCAAGGAGCGCATGACCACAATGCTGATTGGAGAGATGGACTTATTTAGGATGATGGTCCATGCTTAATAGATAGAGGAGCAAACTATTAGAAAGAGAGAGAGAGGAAATAAGATAGCTAGAATGGATAGTTTTAATCTTAATCAGCAAAAGCCAGAAGGTGGTAACCATCCTCCGTTTTATCAGAGGTCTTCATCCCTAGTACCTTTTTCAGCCAGTGCCTCAGTATCCAAATTTAAAAATGAAAATAGGGATAAGGCACCAGGCTATAAGTCCTAGGTTAGTGTTACCAGTGCTCATACCAATCCTTTATGTCAGAAGTATGGCAGACACCATCAGGGTGAGTATAGAGCAGGTAGTGATGTGTTCTTCAAGTGTGGAAAGTCAAGCCATCAGATTCGAGAGTGTCAGGTAAATTCTAAAAAAGGTAAGGATGCACGCTAGTAGGGCCAATCTTATCAGTCGTCAGTTCCATTCAGCTGCCCAACTCAGTAGGGTACCACTTTTAGTGCTATCAGTGGTCAGTGTTTGAATAGATTATATACTCGCCAGTCCTACCAAGATCAGAAAAATTCTCCTGACATTGTTGCTGGTATGTTGTAGGTCTTTCACTTACATATTTATGCTATACTAACCCTGGAGCTTCTTTTTCTTTTGTAACTCCATATATATCTATCAATTTTGGAGTCAGTCCTAAAAATCTAGCAGAGCCCTTTTTAGTGTCCACCCCAATGGGTGTTTCCATTATAGCCAGATAGGTATACAGGAATCGTCCGGTCATAATATCTCAAAAATTTACTTTAGTTGATCTTGTGGAGTTAGAGATGATGGATTTTGACGTTATTCTTGGCATGGATTGGCTCCACTCATGCTAGGCTCAGTTGTTTGTAGAAACAAAATAGTTTATTTTCTGTTTCCAAATGAACTAGTCCTTGAATAAAAGGGTAGTACTAAAGTTTTTAGAGGTCAGTTGATTTCATACCTTAGAGCCAGAAAGAAAATATCCAAGGGGTGTGTCTATTATCTTGTACGAGTCAAAGAATCTTACTCAAAAACTTCTACTCTTGAGTCAGTTCAAGTAGTAAATGAATTCTCAGATGTATTTCTTGAAGATCTTAAAAATGTTACTTGCTAAATTCAGTAAGTGTTAATTATAAATAAGATCAGTAATATTACTTGGTCATATAATTTTGGGTATTGGTAATAGAGTTGATTCTCAGAAGACTGAAGCGGTGAGAAACTGGCCTAAACTCAGCTCTCTATCAAATATCAGGAGTTTTTTGTGTTTAGCTGGCTATTACCGTGGATTTCCTAAAGGGTTTTCTTATATTGCTTCCCCATGTCTAGATTGACTCTGAAAAAAGTTAAGTTTTAGTTGTCAGATTCCTACGAGAAGAGTTTTTAGGAGTTAAAGACTCGACTCACCTCAGCCCCAGTCTTGACTCTACTAAATGGTTTAGATGGTTTTGTTGTGTACTGTGATTCATCTATAGTAGGTTTAGGTTGTGTCCTCATGTAGATAGGTAAGGTCATAGCCTATGCCTCCAGACATCTTAAACCCCATGAGAAGAATTATCCATCTTATGATCTTGAGCTAGCAGTTGTAGTGTTTGTATTAATGATTTGGAGGCATTACTTGTATGAGGTGTATGTAGATGTGTTCACAGATCACAAAAGCCTTTTGTATGTGTTCTCTCAGAAAGATTTAAATTTGCGTCATAGAAGATAGTTAGAGTTATTGAAAAATTATGACCTAAGTGTTTTTTATAATTCGGGCAAGGCCAATGTTGTGGCTGATGCTTTTAGTAGAATGTCTATGGGTAGTGTAGCTCGTGTTGAGGATGGTACAAAGTTAGCTCAAGAAGTTCATCTCTTTCCTGACTAGGTGTCTATCTACTTGATTCAGCAGAAGGTAGAGTATGGGTGCAGAGTAGTTCTGAGTCGTCTCTAGACTCTGAGGTAAAGGAAAAGAAGGATTGAGATCCTAGTCTAGTTAAGTTAAAAGAATCAGTCAGAGATCTTAAAATGGAGGTTTTCTCCCTATGGAGAGATGGTGTTTTGCATTGTCAAGATAGATTGTGTGTGTCTAGGATAGATAATTTGAGGAAACAAATTCTTGTAGAAGCACATGGGGTGTGTTACTCTATTCATTCAGGGGCCACTAAGATGTACCGTGACTTGCAGAAGATCTATTAATGGAGTTAGATAAAGGGAGATATTATAGAGTTTATAGCTAAGTGCTCCACATGTTAGCAAGTTAAGGTTGAGCACCAGAAACCTAGTGGGTCCATATAGGAGTTTAGTATTTCCATGTGGAACTAAGAGGAAGTGAACATGGACTTTTTGGTAGGTTTGCCTCGTACCGTCTATCAGCATGAATCTATTTGGGTTATCGTAGATAGGATGATCAAATTAGCTTATTTCTTGCAAGGCCATACCTCTTATTTAGCCGAGGACTATGCCAATCTCTATCTCAGAGAGTTGGATTGGTTTCACGGTGTTCCCTTATCTATTATATTAGAGAGAGGTACTCAATATACCTCTCTCTTCTAGAAACCATTCCAAAAGGGTCTTTGTACCCAAGTCCACCTCAGTACAGCCTTCCAACCTCACACAGATTGTCAAGCAGAAAGGGCCATTCAGAATCTTAAGGATATGCTGAAAGCATTCATTTTTTATTTCAAAGGTAGTTGGGATGACCATTTTCCTTTGATTAAATTCGCATAAAATAACAACTATCATTCTAGTATCCGTATCGCTCCATTTAAGGTTCTCTATGGTAGGAGATATAGATCTCCAATTAGTTGGTTTGAAGTAGGTGACGCTGTAGTATTAGGGCCTAACTTTGTGGTTGATGCGTTAGAAAAGGTTCAATTGATTAGAGAAAGTCTTATGGCTTCCCAGAGCCAACAAAAATCATATACAAATGTGAGGAGAAAGGATCTCGAGTTTGAGGTCAATGACTTTGTGTAGTTGAAAATCTCTCCCATGAAGGCAGTGAAGAGATTAAACAAGAAAGGGAAACTCACTTCATGATATATTGGTCCCTTTAGAATTCGCAGTCATTTTGTAAAGGTAGCTTACAAGCTTGAGTTGCCTTCAGATTTAGCCTCAGTACACCAGTGTTCCCTGTTTCATTATTGAAAAAGTGCATTGGTGATCCAGCTATAGTTGTTCTCTTATAAAGTGTAGATATTTAATGTAATATTTCCTTTGAGGAAGTCCCAGTCAAAATTCTTGATCATCAAGTTCATAGACTAAGGAACAAAGAAGTTCAACTAGTCAAAGTTCTTTGGAGGAATCAGTCTGCTGAGGGAGCCAGTTCAGAAGCAGAGGTAGATATGCGGATGAAGTACCCTTATCTCTTCTTTGCAAATCTAGATTCAGTATAAGGTACCAATCTTTTTAAGATTTTCTTTTCTCTGTCATGCTCAATTTCAACTGCACATCATGTTCATGTTAGTCGTACATTCATGAATTTGTTTATTTATGCATTCCATGCATTAGACATGCATATTCAGTGTGTAAGCTCAGTCCATTAGTACCCTCAGCTTAACCAGTTTCATTCGGGGAAGAAATATCCCAAGGGGGAGACAATGTTACATCCCATATTTCCCTAGCAGAATCAAGTCCCAATACATAAGTAATCATATATGGAATTTTTAAAGCACTCATTAGTTTTTTAGTTTAGATCCTTCCATTTCATAGGAAATTTAATTAACTTTCCAATGATATATAATTTGCCTAAAGCCAAAGACTGGGTAAGAAGTTATAACAATTTTAAGTTTCGGTTGTTAAACAACATCATTTAAACCTTTAGAGCATCGCAGAGCACGAAAGTCTCCCATTTGGCAAATTCTAGTAAGGGTTCATGATCTTGGCACGTCGCGCCATAGGCCAACTTGACATTTGTCCATTTCCAGTGTCGAAGCGCGATACTATCTGTAACACCCTGATTTTCTGAAATGGAATGCTTCACGGTGCTCATGACCCCGAAGGACCATAAGCTAACCCATGATTGATATCTGTACCTGTATACTGCATAATATACATACAATGCAAAAACAAGAATATGAAAGGTCACAAGGTTCGAACTGAATAAACGTATGATAACAAAATGTCTAAAAAAGGTATTACAATACCAAAGTAAGTCATAAGTACTGAAAATAATGAGATCTAAATATCTAATCCGACATCTAGTCTGAAAGCCTCTAACTGAACTAAATAAGGAGTTGAAGGAACATGTCGCCAACTAACTCCATCTAGCAACTGAATAGTAAATGTAGAAATAATCACATTGTCCTTGAATGAGATGGACTTACTACAAACTCTGAACACTGGAATGCTACTGTTGATATGGAGCTCGTGCCACTGAACCTATTGTGTAACATAAGAGGAAGCACCATAGCACAAATGCGTCAGTACGTATGAATGTACTGAGTATACGAGTGAGGTAGGCTAAATACAAAGGGTTATATGCATGAACAATGCTAACAAATATGAATGTCAGAATACATACATGTATAGACAACTATAACTGAACTCGTGATGATGCTGACTACTGAGTCTGAATACTGACAACATGAGTGTAACGATACTGAGATACTGAATAGATGAACGAATATTTTTGATAGTTCAAACTATGAAGAACTGGTCTAGTTGACTGTGTCTAACAGTCCTGAAGCTGAATACTGATATCATGAATTCTGATAACTGATATAACTAATACCTGAGTTCAAAAAACCTGACTAGTGAGTCTGAATGCTGACGACATTACTTTACTGTCATTGAGGTACTTAATAGATTATTGACTATTTTTGATAGTTCAAATTATGAACAACTAGTTTGAATGACTATGTCAAATAGTCCTGAAATTGAATACTGGTAATGTTATCTATGACAACTGATATATATCTGATATAAATGTAATGATTGGACTAATTAATATAACTGATACTGAACGACTGTATCTGACAGTCTAAGTTCTGATAGAACTATCTGAGTTCTATTCTACTTGGAGTAACTAAATCTGAGATCAATCCTATCTAGCGGGTGACCATGAGTATACTGATAACAAAGATGATTTACATTAGTCTGAGATCAGTCTTATCTAGCGGCTGATCCTTAAATCTAATTATTCTGATAATATTTAACTATAGTTGAGATCAGTCCTCTATAATGGGTGATCTTGAAGTCTATTTATAAAGATAATTGTTGATTATCTCTAACAGTACTTAATCTGTATTACTAAACTGAGTTAACTGTATCTGACAGTCTTGAATCTATAACTGAAACTATGGGATGTGTTCATCTAACCGAAATGCCCCAAGCTAAGCTGACTGGGGTCCAATATCTACCCTGACTGGAAGTGTGTCAGTACCATGCCACCAGTAAAGACATCTGCTGTGGAGTCAGTCCTAATCTAGTGGGTGACTCCTGGGATCATTCCTATACATATAAATATGCTAACGGGTGACCCCTGAGTATGTCAGTCCTATCTAATAGGTGACATTTCGCACCTACACTGGCAATGTAGTTCTAGAACTTATGGATTGCTTCTAGGGATCTCAGTCCTATTCTAGCGGGTGAGCCCCCATCCTAGGTTTGCACGTTGTTGAATCCTACTCCCATCTGAAAGACACTGAACCGAGTTACTGGGATGAACTAAATAACTTATTTGAACTGATTTGCTGAACTGATACTGATTAACCAAACTAAAAATAGTGGTGTTGTTTAGCAGAGCTAAAACTGAGTTTACTGGATTCTGATGACGGATGGAATATAATAAGTTATGAGGACTGATTAAGAGTACTGAGGTTACTGAGATTGACTGTGAATACTGAAGTTACAGACTGAGTACTGAGATCACTGAGATTACTGAACTACAAAGAGTACTGAGATTTTTGAGTTTTTCTGAGTCACATAACTAACTGAATTCTATAGATCATGGCTTAACTAAGTATCATGATAACATGACAAGGCTCAAGGCACACAGCTATATTTTTCGGGTACAAGTACCCCCAGAACTCGATGGAAGGACACTGACACACATGACTAACTTGATCATAAGAGTAAAGTCTATAATCCACAATATCATAAATAAGGGATTTCATACTAAGCATGGTGCTCAACAATCTATTTCATGGAATGGAATTTCATACAACATGTATATACTTGCATAGCTTTCAATATCATGCTCATTACATATTACAACCACAATCCATAATATCATAACTTGGGGAATTTCATGAAGTACATGGGTATTCTACATCTTGTACATGAGTGGGTTTTGCAAGTAAGCATAGCATAATTCCATAAGACTAGTTCATGAGTAATCCAACAGTGTTCACGTGACACATCATCAACATGGATGACATTGAATCATAGAGGCCTATCATGAATCCTTGGTCACAATTTAGTTATAATGCATGATTTCTAGTCTCTTAGTTATTTTATCAAACACCTTACATGAAAAAATTAGTCATAGCTGTAAATCATACAATTACTCATCATAAATAATCAAACTTACTTGTTTTAAACTCATATAATGTCATAGATTCATAATATCACATAAAGATTCGATATTGGCATCATTCAATACCTAAACATGATCAACAATCCACTCATAACATGAAAGCCATAATATATAGTTTTAGAAAAGGGTTCTTGAACTTTATGGATGAAAGGAGTCCATGAATGAACACACGCATACCTTAGAAAGGAAACCTTGATGATTTGCTGGAGATTTCTTGGATTGGGAAACTTAATTCTTGATTATCTTAGAAAAAGGCTTGAATTTTGGTTTTGAGAGATGAGTTTGATGAAAACCCTAATCTTGTGGTTGAGAGTGTAAGAGATGGTTTTTAAGATGCTTAACTGAAGTAAAATAGGAAAAATTATGCCTCTTTAGGGTTATAAGTCGTGGAAGGTAAAGGAAAATATCAAAATACCCTTACGAAATAATATCCCAGTTGCTGAAAAATAATATCTAACGATCTTCGTGATACGGCGTCACAATTGTGATAATCTATCACGAATATCGTCACTTAGCAGCTGGTTTCTGCCTAAGGTTGATGACCTTCATGATAGGGCATCACAAATGTGATAAGCTATCACGAATGTCGTGACTTAGGCGCTGGTTTCTACCTAAGGCTGACGACCTTCGTGATAGGGCATCACAAATGTGATAAGCTATCACGAATGACGTCACACTGTTTCTAACCTGACATGCTGGAGTAAAATAGGCGTAACTCTTTACTCCAATATCAGATTTAGGCAAAAATGGTATCGTTGGAAAGATAATTCAAATAGATTTCATTTGATATATAGTAAAACACTCAGTTAGTCATATAAAATGAGTTATTGTTGATTGAATTTGACCCAAGTTTTGACGCTCACTAAAACTTGAACGATATGAAAGCTTTCAACTTGTACTTGAGTTAGGGGACCTCTATGATCTAAATTTATGCTCAAATAGATTCCCACACTACACTATTTATTAATACTCTAAATTTATATAGTATTTGAGGCTTTTGAAACATCCAAGCATATGAATAACGAATTTTCATTCTAGTCCAAAATATGGGGTATTACAATATCTCCCCATTGGGAACATTCATCCTTGAATGATACTGGCCGAGATGAGAGAAAAGACAACTTACACGAATATATAGCATGAATGACTTATGCTGAGAGAAAACTGTGCATGTCAAACTGTACATACATATCTGATGCATGGCTAGCTGATTTATGAATGTAGGACTGAGTGTTCCGATACACTGAGTTTCTCAAACTGAAAATGCATATCTTATTCTAAACTGATCAGTTGAATCTATGCATATCTGATGCATGATTATATGGTTGACATGATATATGAATGCATGACTAAAAGTACTGATAAGCTGACCATGCATATCTTATGCGTGAATACATGACTGAACTAAATTACAAACATACGACTGAACATGCAGTGGTAAAGGCCCTAAGATTGAACTGAAACATAAGAACATTCCTAACTCTGCTATGTGACATATGGACTGAACATCATGAACTGAACTAAACCTCTGAATACTTGACTTACAGCAGAGGTCTAACTTGAAGGTCAACTTATGAGTACCCTCTATTCTAGACTGAATTCATTATGCAAGGAGAAATTGAAGGATCTAAGGCATGAGAACGTTAATAGAAAATGGGGTATCTCCCCCTTTGGATCCTATAACCCTCTAAGAATGTTTACCTTACGGAGATACTAGGTGATGCATAGGGCATCTACGAACTATATTATAACTAAACTTTGGGGGTCTAAAACTAATGCATGAGATGGACTAAACTTTCAACTACTAGGAGGCTCTACCTTGAAATAGTTACATTCTTTGAGATTTCGGATAGCATGAATAGATGCAAGGATGAGAAAACAAGTTATACAAATCTGACTGCTCACTGGTATGAAATGAACACTGAAACAAGAGAAACTATTCCTAAAACATCTCATAGGCTCCTGCACATAAGTATGGTGCACAACACAAGCATGTACAAGACTCTAGTAGATATGAATTTCAGACTTCCTAGGACTCTATTGAATCTTAGGCTCTGATACCAAGTTTATAACACCCCAATTTTCTAAACTGGAATGCTATACGGTGCTCATGATCTCGAAGGACCATAAGCTAACCTTTGACTGATATCTATACCTGTATACTGCATAATATATATAAAATGTAGAAATATGAACATGAAAGGCCATAAGGTTTGAATTGAATAAATGTCTAATAACAAAATGTCTGACAAAGGTATAACAACACCAAAACAAGTCATAAGTACTAAAAATAATGAGATCTGAATATTCAATTTGACATTTAGTCAAAAAGCCTATAACTGAACTGAATAAGGAGTTGAAGGAACATGTCTCCAACTAACTCCATCTAGCAACTCAATAGTAAAGGTAGCAATAATCATATCATCCTCGAATGAGAAGGACTCACTGCAAACTCTGAACACTAGAATACTACTATTGATCTGGAGCTAGTGCCTCTGAACCTATTTTGCAACATAAGTGAAAGCACCATAGCACAAGTGCGTCAGTACGTCTGAATATACTGAGTATACGAGTGCGGTAGGCTAAATAGAAAGGGTTATATGCATGAACAATGCTAATTAACATGAATGTGAGAATACATACATATATAAACAACTATAACTATACTTGTTATGAAACGGACTATTGAGTCTAAATACTGACAACGTGAGTGTATTGATACTGAGATACTAAATAGATGAACGACTACTTTTGATAGTTCAAACTATGAAGAACTGATCTGGTTGACTGTGTCTAATAGTCCTGAAGCTGAATACTCATATCATGAATTCTGATAACTGATATGACTGATACACGAGTTCAGAAAACCTGACTATTGATTCTAAATATTGATGATATGACTTTACTATTACTAAGGTACTGAATAGATTATTGACTATTTCTGATAGTTCAAATTATGAAGAACTGGTTTGAATGGCTGTGTTTAACAGTCCTGAAATTGAATACTGGTAACTTTAGCTATGACAACTGATATAGCTGGTATAAATGTAATGATCAAACTAATTGATATAACTGATACTGAACGACTATATCTAATAGTCTATATTCTGATGGAACTATCTAAGTTCCATTCTACTTGGAGTAACTAAATCTGAGATTAGTCCTATTTAGCGGGTGATCATGAGTATACTGATAATAAGGATAATTTGACTTAGTCTGAGATCAGTCCTATCTAGTGGGTGATCCTTAAATCTGATGATTATGATTTTGCTTAACTATAGTTGAGATCAGTCCTGTCTAAAGGGTGTTCTTGAAGTCTATCTATAATGATAAGGATTGATTATCTCTAACAGTACTAAATCTGTACTACTGAACTGAGTTGACTGTATCTGACAGTCCTGAGTTTGTAACTAAAACTATGGGATGTGTTCATCTAACAGACATGCCCCAAGCTAAGCTGACTGGGCTCTAATCTATGCCCTAACTGGAAGGGTGTCTGTACCGCGCCACCAGTAAAGACATTTGCTGTGGAGTCAGTCCTAATATAATGGGTGACTCCTGGGATCAGTCCTATACAAATAAATGTGCTAACAGGTGACCCCTGAGTATGTTAGTCCTATAAATGGGTAACATATCCTACCTACTCTGGCAACGTAATTCTGTAACTTAGGAATTGCTTCTAGGGATCTCAGTCCTATTCAAGTGGGTGATCCCCCATCCCTAGGTTTGCTCGATGCTGAATCCTACTTCCATCTGAAAGAAACTGAACTGAATAACTCGGCTAAACTAAATAACCTAACTGAACTAATTTGTTGAACTGATACTGATTAACAGAACTAACAATAGAGGTATTGTTTAGTGGAGCTAAAACTAAGTTTACTGGATTCTAATGACAGATAGAATATAATGAATTTTATGAACTGATTAAAAGTGTTGAAGTTACTGAGATTAACTCTAAATACTAAAGTTACAAACTGAGTACTGAGATCGCTGAGATTACTGAACTACTGATACTACAGAGATTTCTGAGTTTTCGTAAATCACATGACTGACTGAATTCTATAGATCATGGCTTAACTGAGTATCATGATAACATGACATGGCTGTAGGCACACAACTATATTTTTCAGGTAGAAGTACCCCTAGGATTCTATGGAAGGACACTGACACACATGACTGACTTGATCATAAGAGTAGATTCCATAATCCACAATATCATAAATAAGGGATTTCATACTAAGCATGGTTCCTTACAATCTATTTCATGGAACGGAATGTCATACAACATGTATATACTTGCATAGGTTTCAATATCATGCTCATTACAAATTACAACCACAATCCATAATATCATAACTTGGGGAATTTCATGAAGTACATGGGTATTCTACATCTTGTACATGAGTGGGTTTTGCAAGTAAGCATAGCATAATTCCATAAGACTAGTTCATGAGTAATCCAATAGTGTTCACAAGACACATTATCAACATGGATGACATTGAAGCATAGAGGCCTATCATGAATCCTTCCCTTAGTCACAATTTAGCTATAATGCATGATTTCTAGTCTCTTAGGTATTTTATCAAACACCTTACATGCGCAACTTAGGCATAGGTGCAAATCATACAATTACTCATCATAAATAATCAAACTTACATATTTTCAACTCATATAATGTCATAGATTCATAACAACACATAAAGATTCTATCTTGGCATCATTCAACACATAAAAATAATCAACAATCCATTAATAACATGAAAACCATAATATATCGTTTTAGAAAAGGGTTCTTGAACTTCATGGACGAAAGGAGTCCATGAATGAACACACGCATACCTTAGAAAGGAAACCTTGATTATTTGCTGCAAAGTTCATGGATTGGGAAACTTAATTCTTGATTATCTTGGAAAAAGGTTTGAGTCTTTCTTTTGAGAGATAAGTTTGATGGAAACCCTAATCTTGTAGTTGAGAGTGTAAGTGACCGTTTTTAAGATGCTTAACAAAATAAAGGGAAAAATTATGCCTCTTTAGGGTTATAAGTCATGGAAGGTGAAGGTAAAGACCAAAATACCCTTATGAAATAATTTTCCAATTTCGGAAAAATCATAGCTGACGACCTTCATGATAGGGTGTCACAATTCTGATAAGCTATCACGAATGTCGTCACTTAGGAGCTAGTTTCTGCCTAAGGCTGATGACCTTCATGATAAGGCATCACAAATGTGATAATGTATCATGAATGTCGTCACTTAGAAGTTGGATTCTGCCTAAGGCTGATGACCTTCGTTATAGGGTGTCACAAATGTGATAAGCTATCACGAATGTTGTCACACTGTTTCCAGCCTGATATGCTGGAGTAAAATAGGCATAACTATTTGCTCCGATATCAGATTTAGGAGAACTTGGTATCATTGGAAACATAATTCAAAGATATTTCATTTGATATATAGTAAAACACTCAGTTAGTCATATAAAACGAGTTATTGTTGATTGAATTTTACCCAAGTTTTGACGCTCACTAAAACTTGAACAATAGGAAAGCTTTCAACTTGTACTTGAGTTAAGGGACCTCTATGCTCTAAATTCATGCTCAAATAGATTGCCACACTACATAACTGATTAACACACTAAATTTAAATAAGATTTGAGGCTTTTGAAACATCCACGCATAGGAATGAAGGATTTTCATTCTAGTCCAAAATGTGGGGTATTACACCACCATGTCGCAGTGCACTTCTAGGTCCCAATCAGTAAAGGACCATGATTTCCCCATTTCGCGCCAAAGACCAGTTTCCTAGTTTTTTTATTCTAGTGACACGGCGCAATAGGGTCGTGTTGCGCCAGCCCGAAAAAATAGGATTTTAGTTATTTCTGAGTTTTAATTCGAAGGGCTTTTAAGCACTTTTCCCTTGTACCAGTCATCCCCAAACACGAAATTAAGTTCCTAATAATCAAATTGGGCATTATTCTAATATATTTTTCCCCAAAATCAAGAATATTCTCTCAAGTAACAAAACCCTAACCTTCAAGAATCAAAGTCAAACCTCAAGAACTCTCCATCAATCCTTCCAGATTCTTCATCCCATGTATGTTAAATGTTCATCCATGGAGTCCAAGTATCCATTTTGATTACAAATCTATAATGTTTTCAAGATTTATAATATTAAATTGTGATTTAAAACTATGAATTTCCATGAACTTCCATGAATATTGATTTTAAACCATACATTAATGGAATTATCGTTGTTATCAAATCGCCCATGTTTTAATATTGTCATTCTTTGAATTAGATCATGATTTAGTGCTATAAATATTAAAGTCATGCTTTTAATTAAAGTTTTATACTATTCCCATGAATTGACTAAACTATGAACTACAAGTGTTTGATAAAATGCCTACAAGAGTGAATTATTGAATAAGAATCTTCATTTTTTTAACCTTCAAGCTTTTGTGTCTTTTTAATATTATTATTTTGAGACGTGGGGGTATTGAATATCCAAAATCCATACCTATTTATTTAAGTCTAGTCTCAGTACATGATAGATTAGCTTCCGATTATACTGAGTATTTTCAAAATAGTCATATATCAGTCAGTTAAACTCAAAACATTCTAGTATTTTTGTGTTTTTTAGTTAGGAGTTGGATTTACCTCCGAGCAAGTGTAGGGATGGAGGCTTCCCCATCAGATAGGCAGAGTCATTAATAGCAGTCCCTATACTCCAAAACTAAGTAGCCAGCATAGGATATTAGTAGTCACCCGTCGAATTAGGCTTGACTATCTTCCCGGGTCACCTGTCAGTTCAGGCTTGACACCCTTATTCCTTTGGACATTATATCAATTTAGTGGATCCCCACATCCATTTTTAGTACCCATGGCATGGTATTAACACCCTTCGAACTGAGGCTACAATTTGGATCTCGATTAGCTCAAATTGGGGAATGTCGATTAGATGATACCTCCCACAGTCTCATATATAGTCTTAGTTACAGTTACAGTTCCATTATCCAGTCTTAGTGTTGTTTGACAAATGCATACATATTCCAATTATTTTAGTATATCAATTTACAGATTTTACTTAGTTATGTTATATGCTTGGTCGTGGATCCTCAATATTTATAGATTTCCATGCAGTGTCAGTATCTATAGATTCCATGCTCTGTACTTAGTACTCCATGCTTTATATGCATATCCATTTAATTATTAGTTTTGTTCATGAAACTAAGCATATTTGCCTGCCTTATTTAGCATACCAGTACATTCAAAGTAATGATCTCATATCCTTTTTTTTGTGCTATGATGTATCATATCATAGGTGCTGACACTCAGTTCTCGGATCACACTTAGTCCCTCTAATCATCAGCAGTAGAGTAGCAGTGGTGAGTCCTCATCATTTGAGGAAAAATTATATTACTTCATGTCTTTAACTTAGTAGTTAGTAGAGTTAGTTGGGGCGTATCCCATCAACTCAAAGTATCCAGTTTAGAGGCTTTTTAGACACTACAGTTAGCTATTCAGACTATTTAGATTTTAGTATTTTTGTCAGATTCATAATTCATTAGTTATTTCATTATTAAAACCTTATGGCATTTAAGTTATTATTCTGCATTCATAATTATATTATTCAATACTCACAACAGGTAACAGCTCATGGGTTAGCTTATGGTCTCTTGAGATCGTAAGCACCGTGTAATGACTAGGGGTAGTATCGGGTTGTTACTAAAGACTACCTAGAGTAGAGTGAAATATGCTCAGTTATTTATTAATAAAATTGTCCGACTTCATAGAGTTCGATTGTCCATCCTTTCTGATAGATGATTATGCTAAAACTACACCTCTTTTACGAGAATGTAAGCAATCATTGTCAATATATAACCCAACTAGGTTGGGGTCAAATCCCACAGGAAATATGGTGTGAATTTGAGTTAATTGCGGGTTAATCAACTGATAGTTATCAGTTTCCTGTGAATACGATTTTTCGGAAAGGTTGCAAATAATTACTTCTCAATTCAGTGCTTGAAATCAATATGATAAGGAAACACAGAGTTATGTTCACTATTGGTATTGGGATTTGACAGACGCTAGTAACGGTTCAAGATTCTTGTGAGAGGTAGGAACAATGGACTATCCTTGTAGAAGTTATGTCTAAATGTTTCTCAACCTATTTATACATTTAATCACCTAATTCTCTCGAACTTAGGGAATTTATATTTCATAACAGGTTGTTGTCTCAAGTTAATTAATGTTATTACAACATTAATTATTAAATGGAAGTTTCATGCTTCCAAGTCCCTGTTGATAATTCACTTCTTACTAGGGTCGATTTCTTATCTCAAGGAAATTACTAGTAAGCAAGGTCTATTGTTTACAACCAATAGTAAGAATATAATATAATGGAATTAACAAGAAGTTTCTACCACCATTAGAATCTTAAACACTTAGTTACGTTACAATCCCAAACACATAGATCCCACAACTCCGGTTAAGGGAATTTAACTACTTATAATATAATAAGCAAAACAACAAGTTGAATTCATAATTTGATAGATGAACTTACCGCAGGATGAATAGCTAGATGTGTTTCTAAGATTTGATCACAGTAAAAAATACCAAAAAAATAGTGACAATTTCTCCAAAGATAATTGTTTTGTTAAAGTCAGAAAATTAGACAGAAAAAGTTTTCAAAATGCGAGTTTTTAGATCATTAGAAAACCCTAACATGTGCTTTAAATACTTCAGCCTAATTATGGAAACAAAATCACAGATCACAGTATTTTATCGGATAGATGACGACGTGTGTGATGACTTATCAGGAGTTTGACGACTTATCAGGAATGTCTTCAGCTCCTCTTCACTTTTGATAATCTCTGGCTTAGGTTGACGATGAGGCATGATGGCTTATCAGGCATGTGACGACTTATCAGAATTGTCTTCGCTTCTTCACTTCAAATTTCATTCCCTGCCTAAGACTAGTGACAATTCTGATGACTTATAATACTTCTGACATCCAATCACACATGTCATCACAAATTCTAGTTGAATTCCACTCAGTGTCTAAGGCTAATACCAACTCTGATAGCTTATCCCAAGGCTGATGACTTATTAGACCAGTCATCAGCAATACTTCCCTCTCTACTTACATAGAAGTCAACTATTTTACTTCTATTATTGTTGGTTCCCTTGAACCTTGACCTTTACAGAAATATCAAAGAGAAAACCATCAAAAACGATAAAAGTTGCTTAAGACTTTGTAGTTATTCTCAGTTAAAAGCCTCAAATGTGTGAGCATCTACTCACATATCAACACCCTTAACTTAAAAAAATTGTTTATCCCCAAGCAACTCAAACACAACCAAGAGGATACAAAGTACATTCGGCAGTCAACCAACCATAGTATCTCAAAACATCTTCACCATCTCTAAGGATAATTAATTTAAAAACAACTATGTATATTATTGAAGAACAATAATTCGACACAAAGAAATCAAGATATGGCATCAATTCAACAACAACAATCATGCATGTACCAAGATTACACTATCCAAACAAGTTAGCAACTAGCAATGTAACCAGTGTGCCCTCACTACAAAGAAGTCCCACTTCACTATCAAACATCACATATGTAACCATAGGGGCTATCAAAAGAGACTCACTCTCAGAATGAAATTCCAATCAATGTATGCCAAATACCATAGGATTGCCCTTATTTTCATTACCAAGATTTTAAGACAGGTCAGCTAGGATCACTATAGGTCTTCTCTTTAGCTTGTAATATAGGCTAGGGGCTAGTATAATACTCAATGATATTTAAAGTGATTAATCCTCCTTGACACTACACTAGCTTCTGGGTCTCACTTATTATCCTTTTTATATTCTTCTCTTCTCTTGATCAAACCTATTAAGGATGGGTATGGTCTTTTCTACAATCACTTCTTTTTTTTTCACAACTTTTCTTTTCGTGTTCTTTTCCACCACACCTGACTTTTTATTCTTTTCTTTTAGTCTACCTTTCTTCATACTCATTTTAAGTCACAAACCCCTATAATAGCCACCCTCAACTTAGGCCATTTGCCTAAGTCAAGGTGCACAATTTCCAAGGAGGACTAGGGCCAAAATAGGTTCATTATGATATAAATAGGATGGTGATGGGTATTATATATAGAAATAGGATATTCAGGCTCAAGGGATCAAGGAATATTATGCATACAAGGAAGGTCATTTAAGTTAAAAGAGGTCTAATATTAAAACGGCCAATGATCCTTTCCTAACCCCTATCCTTCGACCTAGGTAAGACTAATCAGGCATGTTCTAGATTCAACATACAAAGGGAACTAAGTAAAATCTCACATGCACATGGCACACAAGTAAATCACAAGTTACTACTTATCCAGTTCATGCAATTGCTTAGAAATGATTATCAAGTCACTAGAACTAATACCATAACAAGATGCACAGTGGTCACAATTAGATGCAAATCACATAGTTAAATAATCAAATATTTAAAAGGTGTTCACAAAATAATAAAACTATGTTAACTACCTCAGGTACTTGTATTTATCCTATTCAACTACAAAATATTACAATAACCACTCACCCTACACCCTGACCTTAAGATTAAATAAAAACTGAACAAAGGGTTAAAGTAGACTAAGCACAAAGATCATGAGTTCCTGATCCTATTGTTGCATCCTCAGTTGCCTTATCTCCATCGGGAGCCTCCCTCTATTCTGATGTATCCGGCCTAGAAGTTGTTGGAGGACTACTAGTTGAGGCACCACGACTCTCGCTTGTAAGGCCCTCCTCCTATTTCTCATTGTCAACTTGGGACTCGATTATCACTTTTTTTATTTCCTCTTTTTATCCTTCTTTTTCTCTCCCTTCTCTACTTTTCTTTCTTCATTTCTATCAGGACTTTCTCTCTTACGCTTATCTTTTTTCTTGCCTTTCTTCTTCTTTTGCTTCATTGGTTCCCCCCATGAAATCAAGTAATAGGATTTCACCCTTAAACTTATCAATAGTTGGATTTTTCGATACCATAAGTTGGTGCTGCTATAATACTCCAACATTTGCCTTTACCTTGTCCAAGGATGATCTAAATTGTGCAATGTCTGAGCCAGACATTTCACTTAACCATGTAATAAAATGATTTTATAAATCCTCAATCTGACCGAGCAAGGCTCGAAGAAGCTCAAGTATGGCCTTAATCCTCTTTTCTACCGTAGAGGCAAATTGCTTGTCAAAAATTTGTAGTTGAGCCTCACACCACTTGGCTTGTTTTGCCACTCTCCTAAAATTCATTGGCTTGAAGGAAAATTTTATGGTAAACACAGTAGCTGAAGGATTTGTTTCATTTCACGGCACTAAATCTTCTAGTGCTGAGGATGTCGGTGGTGCCGCTTCAGAATCTTGCACCTCTACATTAGGTGCTGAACTAGTATTTTTAACTGGTGGATTTTTTGCAATCCCTGCTCCTCTATCAAGTGTTATCCTTGGCTGATTTTAATTATATCAAATGGTGTTATGGGTCTTCTTGTTAGGCAGTTCATTATCTATTACTGTAACCTCAAGTACATTGGCTGCCTTACACAACCTTGTAATTAGATAGGGGAAAGGATAAGTCGTGTCAGGCATAGAGAGCCAAATTTTCATCTCTTCAGCAATGAGCTCTCTGAAGTTTAATTTAAGTTTAGACATAAGAAAAGCGACCACTATTTCTCTATCATCTCCAAGGATGTTATCTTTCTCAGTAGGAATCAGATGGGTGTGAACTACACCCCACCAAAACCTTGCCTCTTGAGTCAGGAGGTCTTGAAAATTCTTTCATTCAGGTTGGTCAGCCATTCAGGTTTTTCTTTAGCTATGAGGGTGGCTAACCAAGACCATTGATTTGCATGATGCTTCAACCGAGCGTATAATATAGGTGAAGTGGCCTAATGAGTGAATTCGGGGCCATGAAGAAATATATTGATTATTGTTTCTGAGAGATCCACCATCACACCCTGTACTGGAACTCTATCCAACAAGGGCTTATCTGTTAATTTCTCCCCTTCTCTACACATTTTCTCTAATCAAACCTGATAGTTCACATAGAACTCCCAAACTAGTGTAGGGCAAAATGAGCTTCCGCCTTTCGCGGTCCATCCCAAGTTGTAGTCTTAAAATTTCTACTCCACTTCAGGATATCTGCTTAACCTAGTAGAAATGATCTATTTTTTTTCAAGTATTGGCCTTTTAATGGTCCTTCATTTATTTCTGAGAAGCCAATCATAGAAGATTTTTTGTGCCTTAGGAATTTACCACCTAGCACTTTCTCATACCTCGGGGTTCTTGTATTTCATCAGATTTCCCCGAATCAAAGATTCTTCATCATCCTATTGCTCAATAAAAGGGGACTCAGATGATGGTCCCTCAGATTCAGGTTGCTCAGAATCAGTATGCTCTGACTCAGGCTCCCCAAACTCAAAATGCTCAGACTCAGGCTGCTCAGAAGTAGTCTGTTAAGAAGTTGTAGGGTCAAGTGTTGTTATTGCTTCAGTATCACTTTCTTCACTCTCCTCCTCCTCAACTAGTAGAGGCAGAAATGGATTTTTTGAGCTTTTTGTTTTCCTTTTATTCCAGAGCAGTGGCTCATCATCCTCATAATTGGATTCCTTATGGAAGAGTCTCCGAGATACACTCCCCTTTTTCATATTATTTGTAGATTTGTGGATCTTTCCTTTAGGTACCATTATACAACCTGTAGCAAAAGAAAGCACTCATAATCATACAACTCAAGAAGTTCATTCATTATAATTCCACATTCCTCAGAAGTGGTTCATAATTGCATCAGATCAAACTTGTGATGACATGGTCTGATAAGTCATCATAATGTTGTATCCTATCATGCATGTCATCAGCCTTAAACAGAACAAGCTTATTTTTCTCAATTTATGATGACATAGTCTGATAAGTCATCACAATTGTGATAACTTATCAAACACATCATTAGCTCAGAATACAACCTCCAGCTTAATTTCAATCTTAATTATCAATCCAATTTCTTCTTATAATCACATGGAGTTGTGTTGTTGAGCTATGTCCTAGGTTTTTACGCACAATGCTGCACGATAAACACTAGATTTTTTTCACACAATGGCAAGTTAAGCTTGCCTCAATCTCTATGAGACTAAGATTTACATTAGTTACATTACTTACCTAATGAAGAGGAGAATTGAGTTATGAGCATACTTGATAGGCGACTTCAACTTGGTTTCATGAGTGAGAGGAAGTAGCAGATGAAAGAAGAGTTCTTGATCTTGATTTCAGACCCATACTTCACAAGGAAGGATATTTTTCTTGTTTTACTTAGGAAATAATTTTTAAAAGAGTAAGTAAATAAACTAAATATGGAAGGAAATAAAACTTAAAGAAAAGAAAGAAGGTACGCGGGATGGTGAAAGTGTTTGACTGTGGGCCGGGTTGAATTTTCAATATTTGAGCACAAAATTACCTGACGGCTTATCAGATGTCTGATAATTCATCGCAGATATCGTCAACCTTAGGAAGAGTGTTGCCTTCTTTTGGATTGTCTGATGAAATATCTGATGGCTTATCACAATTTTCATAGCACATCACATTTGTCATCAGGGCTACTTGGCTGACTACATCAGTTTTTACTTAGACCCCTACATACTTCTTCAGTTCATTATGCTTCCTAGCTAAATATATTAAAACAACTTGCGTTTAAACATAAATATTTTGGGTTGCCTCCTAATAGAGCCTAATTTATTATCACGACATGACTAAGTTATCTTGACTACTCAGACTTCATCAAGACACAATGCTGCTACCTCTTTCCCATCTTCATAAAACACATCCATGGTTGAGAAGACACTCATCTCCTTTTCATATGTCATGGATGAGTGCATTTTGAATCTTGCTTCTTTGCCATTGAACCTGAACTTCAGCTCATTTTGCTCCATGTCCATTACTACTCTCCCAGTCATAAGGAATGATCTACCCAAAATGATGGGTACTTCAAAGTCCACCTCACAGTCTAGGACTACAAAATCAGCAGGAAGTATAAAGTCGGCCACCTTTACCAATACATCATGTAATATACCTACTGATCGCTTTATAGACCTATCCGCCATCACCAACTACACGTTTGTCGGAGTATGATCCCTCAAACCCAGTTTTTTACACATGGCTAATAGCATTAAATTTATGCTCGCCTCTAGATCACATAGAGCCTTAGAAAAAGTAAGAGACCCGATTGTAGATGGAATAGTCAATGTTCCAGGGTCGCCTTCTTTTGCACTAAGGATCATGTAGAAATGGCACTACAATGGTAGAGATTATTTACCATCTCCTGCCCCCTTCTTCTTCACCAGATCCTTCATAAATTTAGCATATTTTAAGATTTGTTCAAGTACATCTACCAACGGCATGTTCACTGTTAGTCACTTTAACATTGCCATAAATTTGCTAAATTTTGCATGATCTATTTTCTTCTTCCATCATTGAGGAAAAGGAGATGGTGGTTTCAGAATCTTAGTAACCACTACCTCTTTTTCGTTCTCTTTTCCTTGTTTTGGAGCATCATCAAAACCATCCAGCTTCCTAAAGTCCACTGGACATTCTTCTTTGAGTTCATTATCTGCTTCAATCATATCTTCAATTAAACTTTCTCCCACAGAAGGGGCAGGTAATATTTTACCACTCTATTGGTAATTGCCATACATGTGCCATCATTTTGTGGATTCTAAATCATATCACTTGGTAACATTTAACTCTTTATCTATTTCAGTGTTTTGGAGAGTTGGCTTATTTATTGCACCACCTATTTGATCAAAGTAGAGTGTGAATTTACCAACTGACTCATAGAGGATAGATCGGTCCTCATGATTGTCACCCTTGAGTTGGTAGCCTCCATTTCCTTTAACAATTTAGCCATCATGTCCTCCATGGACATCTTTTCAAAACTTGTTGTAGCAGCCTCATGATTTCTAGGAGGGATATATAACCCGCTCTGATCATTATTGCTCCTCTAATTTCTTTGTGCATGGTTCTTATATCCAGCCTTGTTGTAATAAGTCTGACCTTCATTTTCTTGGATATTGCCTCAAAAACCCTTCTAATTATTTACATAGTTCACCTCTTCTTCTGATTCAACTCAACTTTGCCCTGCACTCCTATAGCCTTCACTCTCTCTGTTTTACCTGATAGTAAATGCATGGTTAGTAAGTCCATCTATGTTTTTAGGTGATCCATGTCTTGATCACGCTCTTTTTCTCTTCTACTTTGTTCCATAGTCATACTAATAGAAATAGTGAGGCTTGCTACCATAAAGTCCCTAGTATGCCATGCTCGACTTTGTTTGTCCATTCTCTCTAGCATTTCTGAACCCTATGGGAATGTAAGATCAATAAACAAACCACCAGCAGCATTATCTATAATCAGATTTATCACAGAGTTAAGAGCCCTGTACAAAGTCTCCATCTAGTGTATATCTATTATGTTGTGGTTCGAACACTTCATCAGCTTCTTTTTGAATCTCTCCCAGGTTTTATGGAAGGCTTCAGTTAGGAGCTCTCTAAAGTTACTAATCTCATCCCTCAACTGTACCCTCCTGTAAGGTGGAAACTTATCTTTTTAGGAAAGCTCCTTTCAACTATCTCTAATTGGTTATAGAATTGGGCGTCAACTCATTAATCCATAATGTTACCACCCAAGGCAGAGACAACAGAAACAATATCAAACTGATAGAGTTCTGACCCACTCTTGGGTTATCAAAACATTTACAAATAGTGATAAAGTTCACCATATTCAAGTTCAAATCAACCCCAGAAAGGCCACTAAACAACCCCTTCAAATTAAGGAGTTGAATTATAGTAATTTTAATGTTGAATTTTGACCCAGGTACTAGCGGTGGAGGAATAATTGAATCCATGGTACCTGCTCCATCCATTCTATCATCATCATCATTGATATTATACTAGATCGACAAGTGATCCCGCCTTCCTTGGAATAGATCATTCCTATTAGCATTACACTGCACTTGTGCGGCTACTTGCTCTGCATGCCTTGGGTTACCATGGTTTAGCAACTCCTTGTCTCCCAAGTCTTTATCCTAATGATTTGGATGCTGTACTTGTTGACTGTCATTCTGCATATTTACCTGAGCTCTAGCTAAGGCTGCTAACCTATCAGCTTTCTGTTGGTTTGTCATTCTATCGATTAGTTGTTATTCAAAATTAAATGGTAATAATGGTTCTCCGGAACTTCTAATTCTTGGCAACCACCAAAAAAGTCCTGCAGCAAACAAAAACAACAAATAAATGTAAAACTAGGAAACTTGACTAACAGTTAATTAGCACACACAAACTTCAATTTACAACCGTATTCCCCGGCAGCGGCACCATTTTTGATAATGCTCAAACTACACCTCTCTTATGACAATGTAAGGGATTATTGTAAATATATAACCCAACTAGGTTGGGGTCGAATCCCACAGGGAATATGGTGTGAATTTTAGTTATCTACAGGTTAATCAACTCATAGTTATCAGTTTCCCATAAATAGAAGTTTTTGGAATGGTAGCAAATAATTACTTCTCAATACATTGTTTGAAATCAGTATGATAAGAAAAAATAGATTTATGTACTCTACAGGTGTTGGGATTTGACATACGCTAGTAATGGTTCAAGATTCTTGTGGTAGGTAGGAATAGCAGACTATCCTTGTCGAAGTTATATCTAAATTTTTCTCAACATATTTAGACATTTATTCACCTAATTCTCTTGAACTTAGAGAATTTATATTTCATAAAAGGATGTTGTTTAAATTTAATTAATCTTGTTACAACATTAATTATTAAATAGAAGTTTTATGCTTTCAAGTTTCTGTTGATAATTCACTTCTTACTAGGGTTGATTTCTTATCTCAAGCAAATCACTAGTAAGCAAGGTATATTGTTTGCAACCAATAGTTAGAATATAAAATAATGGAATTAACAATAAGTTTCTACCACCATTAGAATCTTGAACACTTAGTTACGTTACAAACCAAAACCCATAGATCCCACAACTCGGGTTAAGGGAATTTAGATACTCATAATATAATAAGCAAAACAACAAGTTGAAGTCATAATTTGATAGATGAACTTATAGTAAGATGAACAGAGACAAGATTTTCTCAGATTTGATCACCTTAGAAATTCCCAAAACAATCATAACATTCTCTCCAAAAATAATTGTTTTGTTAAAGTCAAAAATTTAGAGAGAAAAAGTTCTCAAAATGTTAGTTTTTAGATGGTTAGAAAACCCTAACATATGCTTTAAATACTTTAGCCCAATTATGAAAACAAAATCATAGATCATAGTATTTTCTCAGATAGATGATGGCGTGTGTGACGGCTTATTCGTAGTCGAATAACTTATCAGGAATGTCGTCATCTCCTCTTCACTTTTGATAATCTCTACCTTCGGTTGACGATGAGGTGTGACAGCTTATTAGATATGTGATAACTTATCAGAATTATCATCTCTTCTTCTTTTCAAATTCCATTCCCTATCTAAGCCTAACGACAAGCCTGATAGCTTATCACGATTCTGGAGGCCTATCACAGATGTCATCATGAATTCCAGCTGAAGTCCATTCTTTGTCTAAGGCTGACGGCAACTTTGATATCTTTTCACAAGGCTGATGACTTATCAAATAAGTCATCAGCCATACTTCCCTCTCTACTTGCTCAGAAATGAACTCTTTTACTTCCATTATTGTTGGTTCTCTTGCATCTTGACTTTTACTACAATATCAATGAGAAAACAATCATAACTAACAAAAGTTGCTGAAGACTTTGCAATTATTCTTAGTTAAAAGCCTCAAATGTGTTAGCATCTGCTCACACATCAATAGAGGATCATAATTTAATTCAAGCTTTTGAAGATCTTTCCAAGAAGCATTGGGTACCCGAGTAGATCTTTGTACTATATTTTATTCACAGATAGACGGACAGTCTGAGCATACTATGCAAATTTTGGAGGATATGTTGAGAGCTTGCTTTCTTGAATTTAGAGGTAGTTTGGATACTTACTTACCCTTAGATGAATCTGCTTACAATAATAATTTTTAGTCAAGCTTTCAGATGATTCCATATGAAGCTTTGTATGGTAGACAATGTCATTCTCTTATCGGGTGGTTTGAAGTATGAGAGGCTAAGGTTTTAGGACCATACTTAGTACTAGAAGCTATGGACAAGGTCCAATTGATTAAACAGAGGTTACTCATAGCTCAAAGTAGACAAAAGTCTTATAGATATAAGAGGAGAAGAGATTTAGAGTTCATAGTTGGGGATAAGATTTTTCTATGAGTCTCTCCTATAAAAGGTGTGATGCGATTCAAAAAAAGAGGTAAATTAAGCCCGAGATATATAGGACCATATGAGATACTTGATCGAGTAGGATGTACGGCATATAGTTAAGCACTCCCTCCTGAGATGTCCTACATCCATCCAGTGTTTCATGTATCTATGCTAAGGAAGTGTATATCAGATTCTTCTCGGGTGCTTGAAGCACCGACCTTTCGGCTTGATGAGAATTTAACATATGAAAAGAAATCAATGGGGATTCTTGATATACAAGTAAGAAGTTTATGGTCAAAAGAGTTTGTGTCCATGAAAGTCTTATGAAATAACCATACTATTGAAGAAGCTACATGAGAGTCAAAAAAGGATATGAAACTCAAGTGCACTCAATTGTTTCAATCTTCTAGTATGCACTTGATCTAAATTTTGGGATCAAATTTTTTAAGGTGGGGAGAATGTAATACCTGATATAATAAATTAGTGAGTAATTATAGTTGAAAAAAGTTATAATGGAATGAGATATTGGGATGAAGTCCTTATTAAAAAAAAACAAAAGGGAAAAGGGAAAGAAAGAGTAAAACAGCAGCAAAAGGGAAAAGGGAAAGAAAGAGTAAAACAGCTAGAGCCCATCTGCCAAACTATTATATAAAGAATAGGGATTTTGCCCCTTTACCTACAAGGAAGAAAATCAAAATAGAGTAACAAGGCAGTAGTGGTTCCACCTTGTTCACGTACGAAGTAGAAAACGAAAAAAAAACTCAAGTCTTTCGTTCTATGAAAGGAAAGAAAAATAAAGGGGATTTTGATCGTAAAATTGTTTCGGGCTTAAGAAAAATTATTTTCTATATTTTTATCGTAATTTTAATATAGATAATTTATTTGGGTTATTGAAATTTAATTATCAAAGAGTAGAGATTGTGCACAACAAGGTGTGACTTTGGTACTAAATTTGATAAATTAGAAAATATCATAAAAATCTAAGGGTTAGGTAGTCTGATTTTACAGTGAATTAGCCTAAAATAAAATTAACAATGCGAGATTGATGTGATGTGATTATATATTCGATAAAAGGAGACCATAGCAATTATTCGAGGTTATAAGTTTGGTATTCCGAAAATTGCAGTATGAGTATTAATCTTCCAATGATTTGTTTTTCTTAACTTGCGTATTTTATACATTTTGATAAAACAAGAATTATTAAATGCTTTAAAATTTTATGTGGAGCAAATTTTTTACTTGATATGATATTGAAATTCAGTATTTGAGATGTTTATAAGACATATTTACCATTACTTGAGATATGGTTACTGATGTTATGAAAGTTTCTCACTTATATGATAAATAAGTAATTTTGAAATATGTTTTATTCGAGTTGACATGTTATATAAGTTGATATGAACTTTAAATCTATGACCTATTCTGAAAAATACTTTCATATAAATATCTATTGTTTACAAGAAAGTATAAATGGGAGTAGAGCTTGGTTTGAATCCCGTAGCTAACAGCGGGATCGTTAGACCTGGTGCACCTTATATTTACTTATTGTTGTTATCTCCCTCACTAGTGGGAAGGTAGAACTAGCATATTGTTACTGATCTCCCTCTAGTGGACCTTCTGATATGATATTTATCTCCTTTATGAGGGGTCCGCTATTACTGGCTATTCTTGATGTAGATTTCCACACTAATTACATGAATCAATCTTGAAAACCTCACAAATATGTAATATTTGATATGATTTAATGTTTATTGATTTTATTACTGAACTATTGGTTCACTTTGCTTACATGAAACAAATGCTACTGTTTATTGTTACTATTTTCTGAAAGAGTATTTATTTCATGATATATATGACTTGTTCCCATTAAAATAGAGTAACTAGGTAGTAGTGGTTCTACCTAGTTCACATACGAAGCAAATAACAAAAAAAAACTCAAGTCTTTCATTCTGTGAAAGGAAAGAAAAAGAAAGGGGGTTTTTTATCATAAAATTCTTTCAGGCTTAAAACAAATTATTTTCTATATTTTTAATGCAATTTTAATTTAGTAATTTATTTGGGTTATTGAAATTTAATTATCTAAGAGAAGAGATTGTGCACAACAAGGTATGACTTTGGTAATAAATTTGATAAATTAGAAAATATCATACAAATCTTAGGGTTAGGTAGTCTGATTTTACAATGAATTAGCCTAAAATAAAATTATTAATTTGAGATTGATGTGATGTAAGTATATATTCGATCAAAGGAGACAATACCAATTGTTCGTGGTTACAAGTTTGGTATTCCGAAAATTGTACTGTGAGTATTAATTTTCCAATTATTTGTTTTTCTTAACTTGCATATTTTATACATTTTGATAAAACAAGAATTATTAAATGCTTTAAAATTTCATGTGGAGCAAGTCTTTTACTTGATATGATATTGAATTTGGGTATTTGAGATGTTTATAAGACATATTTACCATTACTTAAGATATGGTCACTGATGTTATGAAAGTTTCTCAATTATATGATAAATAAGTAATTTTGACATATGTTTTATTCGAGCTGACATGTTATATAAGTTGATATGAACTTTAAATCTACGTACTATCCTGCAAAATACTTTTATATAAATATCTATTGTTTACAAGAAAGTATAAATGGGAGTAGAGCTTGATTTGAATACCGTAGCTAACAGCGGGGATTATTAGACCTGGTGCACCTTATATTTACTGATTACTGTTTTCTCCCTCGCTAGTGGATAGGTAGAACTAGCATACTGTTAATGATCTCCCTTGAGTGGACCTTCTGATATGATATTTGTCTCGTTTATGAGGGGTCCACTATTATTGGCTATTCTTGATGTAGATTGCCACACTTATTAAATGAATCATTCTTGAAAACCTAACAAATATGTAATATTTGATATGATTTAATGTTTATTGATTTTATTACTGAACTATTGGTTCACTTTGCTTACATGAAACAAATGCTACTGTTTATTGTTACTATTTTCTGAAAGAGTATTTATTTCATGATATTTATGACTTGTTCCCATTAAAACGGTTATGGTCATGTGTTATTACTCACTGAGCTAGTTTTTGATTCCTTGCTATTATTTTTCATAGAAAATAGGTGACGGTGAGGATCTCGTTGGCTAGAGGATTCGAGTAGCATAATTCTGGTGAACCCCGTACTTGTTCGCGTGGGAAGCAGTTATTTATTTGTTATGTAGTTTTCGTTCAAGACTCTTAGAGTCGCTCCATAGTCATGTATTTAGAGTTTTGAGTATTCTTTCATTATTTTGGACTTATGGAGTATTGGACTTCCTCTCTTGTTTTGAAGATGGATTTCAAATTATTATTTGGTGGTGTTGCTGAATTGTTAATGATTTTGGTATATTGTGTTGGGGTGTATGTGTTTGTATGATGTTGGATTACTGCGTTGTGGATTTGAGACAGAAAATTATTTTGTTTGGCCCCAAAATAAGGGAAACATAGTCCGATTTTCTGTAGAATTCTGATGAGGCTTGCTTTGGAGTACTAAACTCCTTAGCGCCGGCCATGATCCTATTTTAGGTTGTCACATTCAATTTCACATGATGAATTATGCATGTATTTGTATTTAGTAAAATTGCAATATAATTTATAGGAATTATATTTATTATTCATAAAGGTTAGTTGTTGTTTTGTTGCAAAGTTGAATTATTTAGAATTATAGATGAAAATTATTCTAGTGTACTAAATGTTTTATAATCTACTATAAGGTGGTTGTTTATAAAATTAAATCAAGATTCTTTCTCCAACCATTAGAAGCCTTTAGAAAGGTATATATAGACTATTTTGTTGATCTTTCTTGCGTAAATACATATTTAATATTTAGTTTATGTTAATAAATAAAAAGTTGAATCTTACCCTATAGAATATCTTTGCATTTGAAGTAAATGAATATAACTGTATTTCGGTTTCACGAAATTTAAAATTTTTATGAAATTATATTTTGTTGGTCTTTTACTAAGTCTTGTTGAGAAATATTGATTACGTGGCATATTTCCATATTTCTAAGTCATAATTAGATAGATGTCTTTTGTATTGTTGTGGTTCTAGTATTTATTAATGAGTTTTTAATCCGATATGAAAATAGTAAAAGGCAAATCAAATAATAAAGTTTCTGTTATGAAATATAAAGTAAATACAAGAAGAATGGACAGAGAAGAGAGGAGACTTCTTTATTTCTCATGAGAATTCTTGAGGAGTGAATTACGATAAAAGAAATCTCCTTTATTTATAGGGGAAAACTAACCTTGGGTTTCTAACTTTTCGATAAATAGATATTCACTATATATGTTAAAGTATACATTCACTGTATATGGTAAAGTAGACATTCACTATATATGATAATATATTTATAACACTCTCTCTTTAATGTCTAATTGATAGACAATGTTCCTCGTTAAAACCTTTCTAGAAAATATCCAGTGGAAAAAAATCTAGTGAAGGGAAAAGATTACGCATTATCTAACAATACGCATATAGACTGCCTCATTAAAAACCTTATAAGGAAAATCTAGTGGGACAAAACCTCATAAGAATAAAAATACACAACATATTAACTCCCCCTAATGAGAACATCCTTCAACCTTTGCATCTTAAAGTTGTGCTCCATCTTCTTAAAAGTTATAATTGGAAGAGACATGGTGAATAAATTAGCCACATTTTTACTTGAATGAATCTATTACACGTTAATATCACCATTATTTTGTAGCTCGTGTGTATAGAAAAGTTTTGATGAAATGTGCTTCGTTCTATCTCTTTGAGCCCTCTTTTAAATTATGTTGTACATGCTGCATAATTCTCATAAAAATTCATAAGTACTTTGACATTTTTCAAATCATATTTTTATGAATGAGATGTATCATGGCCCTCAACCACAAACACTTTTGGCTTGCTTCATGAATAGCTATTATCTCAATATGGTTCGATGAAGTGGCTACGATAGAATACTTTGTACATCTCCAAGATATGGTAGTACCCCCCACATATGATAATATTACTTTTTTGAGATCAAGTTTTATACGGGTCAGATAAGTACCCAAATCAGCATAACCAACAAGATCGGGACTATAATCTTTAGGATAAAATAAGCTCATATGTTTGATATCATTCTGATGTCTCCTAGTAGGAGAAGAACTATATCTTGCTAACAAGTTGAACGAAAATTTTATCTCAGGCCTTTTGGTATTTGCAAGATACATGAGTGCATCAATTGCACTAAGACATGGTACTTCATGAGCAATCTAAATTGGTATATTTTTTATTTTAGTAAATAATCTATTGCTTTTGAAAACTCTCCATGAGTTCTAATAATTTTCAAGCTATAATCTCATACAATATAAAGATTATAAAAAAGTTTCCCAGAAACTTTTCTATGCTTCAAACATTTTGAATCCTTACAAGTTTTCATATAAATTTTGCCAAGTGATAGTATTCAACATTTTATAAGTCACATCATCAAGTATCTAGACTGCAAATCAAAGAAGTTTTATGCTTACCAAGATGCATCCTTTAATATCACTTGATAAATGTTTCTACATCAGCATGCTTAAATAAACGCAGAATTCAGATCCTTGTGATCATTGACGATATTGCACCAATATTGTATCAAAGATATTGATTATATATCATTTCATATTGGTTCACAGCGTCGCATAACATTATGAAATCTCATTACTTCATTATTTTCAGGTACTTGAACCTCTCATAAGGTTTCATGAAGTTTAGTTGTAGGCTCTTCAAGATCAAATTGTCTTCTTATTATGATTACTTACTCCTTATCCTTTTCAAGGATTATTTTATTTGGAATCGATTGGTCTACCACGCTTCACACATGCTTAGACTTTGTCCTTTAGGGACACAAAATAAGAGCACTTGCAGATTAAATATGAGATGCTTTCGACATTTGACTTGAATTATCTTTTGAATGAGGATCTAATGATAATTCCTAACATATTTCATAGCTGCTTATAATCTCTTCCTTTTGTTAGGAAAAATAACATACATTCTCCATCTTCTTGAGGAATTCATCTTTGTGCATTATGGTATATTCATTAATCGTATACTGCAGATCAAAACTATTAGATGGACAACGTGTAGTTCCTGACTCAAAACCAACTTTGGGGTGAATTAATCATAATTTATTGGTTTGATGCATACAAGTTTTTTTGTATATAATATTTTAAATCAACACATGAATCTTTGTTCTCCTTAGTGATGGTTTAGCTATTTATCGAAGGCATTCAATTCCAAACCATTATCATCAAGATCAATTATCCTGATTACACGGTCTAAAAGTTATGCTCTTAACACAATTTTATTTAGCAAGTAACTTTATGAATGTCAAACTGCAGGTCTAAAATAAACGTACAAGTGATCATCTTATATCGATGCATCTTAACGAATCACATGATAGGTGAACTGGTTCATATTCACCTTTTCTATTTTTAAGATTTTAAGGGATCAAATCCCAATTAGTTGGTCGAACCAACTTGTCAAGAGAACAAGAAAATAAATAATTCTTAAAGAATCTTCTATTTCTTCAACATATATATGTCTAATACTCAGTATTCACATTTTCAAAATGCAACAATCGTTCATGTCAATTTATAAACTTTTATAATAGCAAACTCAAAGTTTACTATGACATGTGCCTTTTTTCTTTAGTGAATTTCAGATTTACTAATACATGAATAAATTTTTCAATTTACTACTTCAGAAGTAGATTTCAGAATAACTCTTCTTAGTTATTCTGCCTCATTCGAAGGTGAGTTGTGATATCATCACAATCAATAGCACATTTGTATTAAAACAATCAAAATCCTCATTTCCCAGGAATGGAATATAATCGTTCCCTAAGTCTATCAAATTTTGATAGCCTATAACCTCTTTCATGATATTGCTTCTTTCAGGAGCACATCGAGGCATACATATCTTTTAAAGTATATCATATATTGCTATCATATTCACTTCAAGAATAGAGCAAATTGTCTTCTTTCAAACTTATCACATATTGCTACCACATTCACTTCGTGAAAAGAGAATATTCATTGGACAAGTTTTATGACTTTTTATCTAATACACATTATTTTGCCTTAACCATCATAATATCATTAATATATTGCATTGAGATTCAAACTCAACGTATTATCCATATAAAGACGTCTTACGCATGAATCGATAGAACTTAAATCCCCGATCTTATCATCATGATGCATCAAAACTTTAACAAGATGTCTTATTCTTTTGATGAGGTGAAACTTATATCAACCATCTTATCCAAAATTAATACCATAATAGGCCATGTCAGCCGCCAAAAAACAAAAATTTGTAAAATTTATTTCTTCACATCAGTAAAGCCGAAAAATACTAAATAGAACATTTGTTTTGGGCAATAAAATTTTCGAGGCCCAAAAGTAAATAACTCAAGACAAGAAAAATATTGCAAAAATCAATTTTATTGATTTCAATGCGATTGTTACAATCTCTATGAATCCTCTTATTCGCCTTTTCAAATATAAATTCAAGATCTTGAAGCTTAATCTTGAATTTGAACTTGATTTGTTGATTTGAGGGACTTGATCTTGACTTGTGCTTGAATTCAAGGTCTTTTAAGCTTATTTTTTAATATTGCGGTCTTGATCTTGAATCTTGATGAACTTGATTTGGATGCCTGAGCTTTTAGAGAAATTGCAGCATTTGATCCATGAGCTTTCTCTTGTTACATGTTAAAATTCAGGGGTACCTCTTTCTAATTATGAGACTGCTATTTATAGTTGCGGGAAAGGAAAAGTTATCATGAAATAGTCTTCCTTTAACCAATCAAATTCAAGTGACGTGGCTGCTTTTATGGGTTGTGATTTTATTGAGTCTGCTGCATTATTTTGACGTGCGGCATGATTCCATTGACTCATTCACTTGACTTGACATGTCATGTCATTTGATACGTGACGCTTATTTGGGCCTTTAGAATATAACAATATCTTGGACATTAGCAAAGTGGGCTCCTCATTTTGTAGCCCAAACTAATAGGCTAAAGTAATAAAAATTGGACTTTGACTAAATCTATATATGTTTGGACTTAAATAATTAATCAAATTATATTAATTCAAAATATTTATTTGGAACTAATATATTTTGAATTTAATATAATTCAAATTTTATACGAATTTAAATTTAATAAAATTACATACCCCACAAATGCTCCTACTTCATGACTTGTTGAGAACTTTCGAAGACTAGACTCAAAGTATGAATTTAATATTTTAATTACACAAAATTTGTGTGCAAACAGAATTATGACGGACCAATTTTGTCCATAAATTACGTCATAACCTAATTGGCTATGCAAAATTGTAATATACATATAGTATATTTAAATCCTTGGAACATGTGAAAGTATAAAACAAATATATTAACTTGCTTCTTTTGGCATTTAATGCCATTAACGTGTACCCCTCCCCCCCTCTTTTTTTTCTCTTTTTTTGTGGGTCCTACAGACTTTCCTTTTCCAAAATCAAAGGCGAGCCAATGACCTAAGTTAATTTTCTTAAGGATTTGCCGCCGCCTTCAACCGTATGTTGTTCACCTTTTCCCAATGAAATTCTTACAAATTATTTTCCAACATTTCAAGGATTACAACATTTTACAGCGCCTATAAATAGTCATGAATTTCATAATTATTTTTGCGTATATTAGTGAGGCTTTTTCCAGCAGCAGTTTTGTGTTTGATTGGAGTCATCAACAAGGTAAATTTTTTTTTTTCTTTCTGTGTGATTTCCACCAATTTCTTTTCTTCTCTTTGCTTTCTTTTAGTATTGAAACAGATAGCAATACACAACAATCGACTTAGGGTGCGAGAGCTTAACTTCACCTCAATACGCTCTAAGACCAATCAATTTGACTTTAAGATGGTGGCTTTGCAACAATCGACTTAGGGTGCGAGAGTTTAACTTCACCTCCGTACACTCTAAGACCAACCAATTTGACTTCAAGATGGTGGCTTTCCAATAATCGGCTTAGGGGTGAGAGTTTAACTTCACCTCAGTACACTCTAAGACCGACCAATTTGACTTCAAGATGGTGGTTTTGCAACAATCGGCTTAGGGTGCGAGAGTTTAACTTCTCCTCTGTAAACTCTAAGTTCGACAAATTTGACATCAAGATGTTGGCTTTGCAACAATCGGCTAGGGTGCGAGAGTTTAACTTCGTCTTCGTACCTCTATGACCGACCAATTTGGCTTCAAGATAGTCGTTTTGCAACAATCATCTTAGGGGGAGAGAGTTTAATTTCGCCTTCATACACTCTAAGACCGACCAATTTGTCTTCATGATAGTGTCAATTCCCTTTTTCTTTGAATAAAGCTACAATATAAATGAACCTTCTGCCAGCAACCATTTGTACAGGTATTTTGCTCAACTTTAACTTTGTATTTAAGTAAACGTATCCTGTTTGTATAGATTGAAGCAATGGTTCACTTTCAGGACTATACCTCTCCATCCTCCAACAACAAGTATCTTCTTATTGAGGCTGATGATGGTATATTTTTATCCAAGCTATAGACTCACACTCCACTGGTTAGTAGGTGTACAGATCCATCGCCGCCCTTGAATTAGAAGATTGGAATGAACTCTCGCTTTTGAAACTCTATTCGTACTCATGAATGAGGGTTCTTGAGGTTCTTGACTTGGGAACCTTGAATCTTGACTCAATTTAGAAAATCCATGATGGATTCTTAAGATTCTTGGAGAGGTTTTTAGATACTTAGAGTTTTTGTTGAGAGAAAACATGACAAAAACCTCATAGGATGCTTGTAAATGAGCTTGATTTGGTGTTTGCACGGTTTTAGAGGCTTGGAAAAAGACCAAAGTGCGCCTTTTAACATCTGTACGAAGCTAAAAAACATTGAACGGGAAACCTGATTTCATAGGCTACCGCGACGCGCCACTTATCGTGGTGTCCCACTGGAAATTGACAAATGGTAAATTGGGAGTCCATGCAATGTGGAGCCATCGTGTTGTCCTACATATTAGTACCTGGAATTCCTCCGTGATGCACCACTATCGCGGGCTTCCACTGGAAATTGACTATTGAGAAATTGGGCTCCTCCGTGATGTACCACTATAGCGGAGTCCCACTATAAAATCACAATTTCCAAATAAACCCTCTCTGCGATGCGCCAATCACTTAAATGATGTAGTTTTATGACCAAAGCTTAAATTACCGATAACTCCTTACCCGGGTATCGGATTTGGGCAAATCTCATATCAACAGAAAGCTTACCGAATTTCCTATGTGATAAAAATTCCAAATTAGGAAAATTCTATATGGTTAACACGATACTCACTTAGGAAGCCACTTGTCAATATTTTTGGGCAAGAACCATGCCTCACTCGACACGCCCTAAGGCTCAAACTATGAGGGAACTTTGCGGGGCCTTACAATCTCTCCCCCTTGAGAACATTCATCCTCGAATGCCGTTAGTTAGGGTAGGAATACAGGAAAAATAGAGTACAAATTGATGAATTAATTACTAAATGGTTCAATATCTTTCTAAACTCATTAATACTCCGGAAAATGCAAGAACTCATACAAAGATAGATACATAGCTGAACTTTAGATTAGAAGAGATGAATCAAGTAAGAATAGTACCTTTCGATTGATTTGAACTCGCGAAAAAGAGGTGCAGGTACTTGGCTCGCATGTTTGCTTCTGCCTCCCAAGTAGAAACCTCAGCAGATTGGTTTTGCCGTAAAACTTTGACCAAGGAAACTTCTTTGTTCCTTAGTCTACGGATCTAAAAATCTAGGATCTCCACGAGATCTCATCTAATTATGGGGACATGAAAAATAGGATGAACAGAGGAAAACTCTGAGTGCAACTTAACCTCGTAGGCCACTCTGCCAACATAGCTTAAAACTCTATGTGGGACAACATAATGTGGACTCAGCTTCTCTTTCCTACCAAATCTTTTCACCTCTTTCATGAGTGAAATCTTCAAGTACACTAAATCACCCACCTCAAACTCTAGATCTCCCCTCCTTACATCTGCATAAGCCTTTGGACAACTCTGGGCAGTCTTTAATCTCTCTCTAATCAACTTAACTTTCACCATAGCTTCAAATACTGCATCAGGTCTAATCATTGCAGCTTTACCCACATCGAACGAACCTATGGGTGATCTATACCTCCTATCAAACAAGGCCTCAAACGGTGCCATCTCAATGCTAGCATAGAAAATATTATTGTAGGCAATCTCAATCAATGGAAAATGCTAATCCTAACTACCTTTGAAATCAAAAGCGCACGCCCTCACTATATCCTCTAGGGTCAGAATGGTCCTCTCAACCTGACTATCTGTCTACGGGTGAAAAGCTAAACTCAAAAGAACTTAGGTACCAAGACCCTGCTAAAATGCCCTCCAAAATTGAGAAGTAAATTGAGTACCCCTATCCAAAATGATAGAAAAGGGAACTCCATGCAGTTTGACCAACTCCCGGATATACAATCTAGCATAATCCTCAGCCGTATAAGATGTATACATGGACGAGAAATGTGCGGACTTAGTCAACCTAACCACAATAACCCAAATTGAATCATGATGACGGTGTGAAAAAGGAAACCCGTTCACAAAGTCCATATTCACCATCTCCCATTTCCACGTGGGTATACTAAACTCTTGCATCACACCACCTAGTCTTTGGTGCTCTACTTTAACCTGTTGATACATTGCACACTTTTCTATGAACTTGGCTATGTCCTTCTTTATACCGTTCCACCAATAGATTTCCCACAAGTAGCGTTACATCATGGTAGTGCTAGGATGAATGGAATACCGCATGCCCTGAGCTTCAGCCATAATCCTCTACCTCAAATCATCAACACACGGGACACACAACCTACTATGAAATGTCAACACATAAGCCTTTTGGGCATAAGGGTGAAAGAGTTACCCTTGATCAAAATCCCGCATACCTTGAATTAGAAGATTGGGATGAACTCTCGCTTTTGAAACTCTATTCATACTCTTGAATGAGGGTTCTTAAAGACCTTGACTTGGAAACCTTGAATCTTGACTCAATTTAGAAAATCCATGGCAGATTCTTGAGATTCTTGGAAGAGGTTTTTAGATACTTAGGGTTTTTATTGAGAGAAAAATTGATAAAAACTTCATAGGATGCTTGTAAATGACCTTGATTTGGTGTTTGCATGGTTTTAGAGGCGTGGAAAAAGTCCAAAGTGCCCACTAGAAATTGACAAACGGTAAATTGGGAGTCTCCGCGATGCATAGCCATCGTGTTTTCCCACTGATTAGGACCTGGAACTTCTCCGCGATGCACCATTATCGTGGGGTTTCACTGAAAATTGACAATTGAGAAATTGGGCTCCTCCGCGATACGCTACTATCACGGAGTCCTACTAGATATTGAAAATTGCCAAATAAACCCTCTCTACGATGCGCCAATCACTTAAATGATGCAGTTTTGTGACTAAGGCTTAAATTAGTCATAACTCCTTACCCGGGTGTCGGTTTGGGCAAATCTTATATCGATGGAATGCTTATCTAATTTTCTATGTGATAAAGTCAAAATTAGGGAAATTCTATATGGTCAACAGGATACTCACTTAGGAAGACACTTCTCAATCTTTTTGGGCCGAAACCACACCTCACTAGTTACACCTTAAGGCTCAAAATACGAGAGAACTTTGTGGGGCCTTACATATTCACCTTTTATACTTTCAGATTTAAGGGATCCAATCCCAATATTAGTTGGTCCTGCCAATGTTCCATAAAAACAAGAAACATTAAAAGTAATGAAGAATTTTCTAATTCTTCAATATAGGTTTAGTACTTTATATGCTCACAATCGTTCATGTCAACTTATAAAATTTTATGCTAGTAAACTCCAAGTTTACCATGACGTGTTCTTTTTCTTTCTATAGTAAATTTCAGAGCTGCTATCACATGAATAAATTTTTGAGTCTACTACTTCATAAGTAGATTTCAAAATTACTCTTCTCGATTATTCTGCCTTATGCGGAGGTTAGTTGTGATACCATCACAATCAAGTGCACGTTTATAATAAAACAATTGAAATCCTCATTCCCAGGAAAGGAATATAATTGTGCCCTAAGTCTATCAAATTTTGATAGCTTATAACATCTTTCATTATATTACTACTTTAGGAGCAAATCGAGACATAAATATGATAGAGAGAATTTCTATATATTGCTACCACATTCACTTCGATAATGGAGCAAATTGTCATATTTTAGACTTATCATATTTTGCTACCACATTCACTTCTTGGAATAGTGCATGTTCAATTGACATGTTTCATAACTTTTTATCAAATAAATTTTATTTTTGCCTTAGCCATCATAGTATCATTAATATGGTGCATTGATATTCAAACTCAACGCCTTATCCATATAATGGCATCTTAGGCATAACTTGGTGGGAATTGAACCCAACATCTTATCATCATGGTGCATTGGAACTTTTAGCCCAATATCTTACCCTCTGAGATGAGACTTAAATTCATCATCACATCTTTTTACAATATCGTTCTTCATGAATAAATTTTAAGCATAAGTCGTTTTAAACCAATTATTTTCCTCAAATCCAACAATAATATTATTAGTAGCAAAATACTGATAACATAAGAAATTACTAACCTTGAAATTGCCTTTAGATTTATAATATCACCTTGTTTGATAGAGTCTTGTGCTGATAACATATTAAGAAATATAAAGCAAATAAAAAAAAGAATAGAGAGAAGAGAGAGTAATTATTATTTCTCTTGATGGGGTGAATTACAATGAAGGAAACCCTTTTATTTATAGGGGAAAACTAACCTTGGGGTTTGTAACTTTTCTATAAATAAACATATACAATATATGTTGAAGTAGATATTTACTATATATGGTAAAGTAGACATTCACTATATATGGTACATTTATAACAAAATTAAAGTTTATCAAAAGAAAAATTCCAGCAAGTCCAATTAATGTTTAAACAAAAAAAAACTTTTAAAATAAATTTCTTTCTCAAATCTCTTTATTCTTTAATCAATTCAATCTTACTCTAATTCAATTTATCTGTTCAATTTTCATGCACACTATTCAACATTTTTAAATTGTAATTCTTGGAATTCAACAAGTTGATTGACGAAACGTTTTCATCACACTTTTGTGCTGAAATCGCAAAAACCCTAAATAATCTATATATTATTAATAACAAAGGATGCAATCCTCTTATCATTCAAATGTCATTATATAATTTGCCCATGTGTCATCCTTTAAAATATTCATTGCTGTTACTATTTTTTATTATTTTTAAATTATTAATTCTGAAATAAAAACTAAAAAGATGAAAAATATGTAAAAGTTTACATTTAATTCGTCCATATGTCATCCTTTAATATATCCATTGCTGTTACTATATATTTTTTTAAATTTTTAAATAATTAAGTTTGAAATAATAACTAAAAAGATGAAAAATATGTAAAAGTTTAACGACTTCTATAAAGTACCGACAAAAAACTATAAATTCAATTCTAGTTAAACTATAACAATTGAAAGATTCAAAAATATTAACTAATTTATATAGTGTACTCATTTTATTCTAGTACTAACATAGAAAGTATAAAAAATAATTTATAGAGTTAACTCTTTTAATTCAATAAGTTACCAAGGTATATTATAACTCTTTTATCAATATCTTATTTATCCACTTATCCATTGCACGACGACATTGTACGTATTTCACAACTTTTATTAATCCTATCCTCAATTGTTAAATTCCCTGATTTTTCTTTCCCTTCATCTATAAATTCAATTCATCTTCTGTTGTAACCACTGATTCCTTCGTACACTACTACAACTCTTACAACTCTTACCGCATTCTACCTAAACCTTCAAATGTTAATGTAACTAATGATTTCTTCTTAAATGACTGCAATACTTTTAATCCTTACAACAATCTGGATATACCTGCGTAGATCAAATATTAATGTTATCACTGATTCCTTCATAAACTACTTCAATTCATTTAATCCTTACAACAATCTACATATACTTTCATTCTCTATAAAAAATGTTAGGCCTTCATCCACGTTATAACAATCACTAAAATACAGCGTAAGTTAAAGATCTTGGTTGTTCAGCTATGAAAAGTGAAAGATCACTTTAATCTAATGTTGTTTACGCAATTGAAATGGTACTTCAGTATAAAAAGGTATTAAATCTTTTTTATGATTGTTCATATTTCTTATACTCAGATTGTTTCCATTGTTTATAAAACTATTCTACAGTTTAAAAATATGTCTTTCTATTTATTGCCACTAGTTTACGATGTATTTGTTTTCAGTGATAGGATATAGGATTCTAATACAGTTTAGTGCTTAAACAATTCAAATTAGAAATTAAAGAGCATGAATTATATTTTAGTCAGACAGTCATGTTTCAGCCAAAGAAAAGAAAATCAAAATAATTGCACATTCAATTTACTTTTACATATTGGTAAATATATGTTTAATCATCTGGTGCATACGAACTACGGTAGGATGATTTGCTGCAAAGAAGAAAAAGTAGAAGCCAAATAGTGCAAATTATAGTACACTATGCTCAAAGAAAAATGATGTTTGAATAAAATATCGACTTACCTGGTATTGTTGTATAATCCACAACCCATTAGAATCATATTTGTTGTGTATCCTTTCTTGAACAATTCACCCTGTGTAAATGCAAAATGAAAGTGTATGTTAAGGAAGCTTTTAACAGGTATTTATGTATGTGAACTCTCTCAAAGGCATGGGGTCGACTTAGACATTACCACAAATTATATGTTATAGCAAGCAATAGGAAGGAACCAACATGTGACAACAAAAGATTTGGTAAGTACGTGCAATTTTCAAGGTTGATCCTTTTCTTTGGTAGCATATATTTGAGACTTCTAGGTTTAGCAACGAAAATGTACAATCCCTTCTTCACAACTTAAATTTGAGGATTCATATCAACTGCATCAATATACATCAAAGGCCTTAGTGTATTACAAGCTCTCAAGATGGGCATACAATCAAATCAATTGGTTCTTTACCGGGACCAATAGGCATCATAACCTCTTCCTGAAAAGCCACCATGATAAGTGGCAAAATAAAAATCAAGATGTTTCCATAGCTTGTTAAATCTATAAATACCATATCGCAGTCTAACAAGTATAACAAGTAAATGACTTAGTAGGAATAATAATAAAACTATATAGACATTCTATACATAAGTATTATCCATTTTAAATAACTGTCTAAGTGGCTTTCCTTCTGCAAATATTCACTTGGCTAATTGTTATCTTTTACTGGTATATTCAATCTGGCAAACATAGTCATGCCTGTATTACACTATGTCTAAACAAGTTATGACATCTTCCCTGATCTGAAAAGAGAAGATGAATTAGAAATCGCTTTTAAAAAGCATGAAGAACTAAGAATACAGATAATGCACACAACATAAGCAATAAAGATGTGGTGTAGACTATTAACCTAATTGACATAAAATTTGTAACACTGGGAGAATATAGTTATGCAATAACTATTGAGTGTTCATAATTGTTTGCACAACCAAAAAGAAGCAAACAAGGCACCATTTCAAGAAACCACTGAGCATCCGCATGTTATAATTTATAAATACATAGTTAGTATATAATTGGAGTACAATCACTGCTTACACAAGAGCTAAATACTTTCCACATATATTCTGGCCCTACAAGCTCTTACCCATATGTAAAATGCCTGCAATAGCTGTCTTTATTAGAATACTATAAGGAGAAAATAAATAAAAGAAAGGATTTTTTCCACAATTATGTTACTAGCTAAACAGATCAAAATTTCAAATATCAAAAACAAAAAAAGTAGGAAATTCCACAGTATGAACAATTTCATCTTCATGATTATCCACATAACTAATATCATTTAAATGACATATCCAAGAACCATGTACAATAATGATTTATGACACAATCAAGTGAAGTGAGTTGAGGCTGAGCATGTTCAGTACTACTAGATAAACGACCTCACTCTTACTTCATACAACATACGAGTATATAGTAACTATCAGAAACATTCTCTGTTCTACTTAAAGATAGGAGTAAGATTTGTGAACACCCTACCTTAAGGGGTAACAAAATTAAACTGTTGTCAAGCAGCCACCGAAGGAGCCAACAAAAATCTTCTAAGATTTACAATTTGACTCTGTTTAAAAGAACAAAACTTACTAATATCTTAAAACTTCCTAATCTTCCTTATGGCTTCAGTAAATGTGGATTTCCTATAGTTTTAAGTTCTCTTTACTATTTATAACTAACAAAGTAAATCATGAAAACTACTCCCGTTTCTATCAATACAACCCAGCAACATAAGTACGACAAGTTAATTTAATTTATAAGTAAGAGTATATTGTTGTAACTGGTCGTATACCTATCAAGAATTACAGACTCATTTTCAACTATTGACTGGAAAGATAACAATATGATATAATCAATGGTAAATAAGAAATAAGAGTCATTAGAAGGCAAGTACAGATACATATGACACTGGACATGTAACAAAAAATGATAACTGTGAGTGTTTAGAGCATGAGTGAGTTCTAAGAAAGAAAACAAACACTTTCCATATTGAATTAGAATATCTATCTATATAACCAGTAATTCAATTAGATAGGAAAACTTGACCAGAAAAATCAAATTAAAATAATAGACATTGTTATTGTATGATTTTTGTTATTTAACCACAAAGTCTTATTTACATTCAATAATTTAAAACTCAAACACTAGATGTGCAAATGAGATATAAAAACAAACAAGAATAAAAACATAGCAACACATAATACTAGGGAAAAAATTTATCCTAAATCTGCACGCTCTACACACATATGATCTCAGATTCTTAGGTAATTTAATCTGAATACACTATAATCCATTTACCAGTCACGGGATAAATCTACATACTATCACTGGATAAAGCTACATATCTACATATTCTTTAAGAGCATTTACATTTTATCTTTGGTTTATGCAGTTGTATCTTTTATGAACAGACACACATAATCTAAACTACAAGTGAATATATGCTCTACATTTCTAAGTTGCTCGGACTCTCCAAAAATATTGTCGCACCCATGTCAGATTCTTTAAAAATACACTATTTTGGGTGGATCCAACACACACCTGTAGATATTTTTTAAGAGTCCATTCAACTTAGCTACAATCTGTTATTATCAATTTGTCAAAGTTTGAATAACACACATTATATCCAAGAACTATAGCAAATCTAGCTAAATTTTACTAAAATATAATTCTTACCATTAATTAGTCAACTTATGTTCAGTTTTTGAATTCTTAACCCTTCTCATCAAAACAATGCTAGGATAATTTTTTGCATAGAAGCAAAATAAAAGCCAATGGTGCAAATTATAGTACATTATGCTCAAATAAAAATGATTTTTTAATGAAATGTCAACCTACCTAGTAAGATTGTATAATCCATGACCCATTTGAATCATTTCTTTCTAACATCCCACATTTTCAAACTAGAAATCGAACAGTTGTTGTAACACCCCCACAAGAAATCCTACATATGTTATCACCTAGTAGTATACTTATAGACTTGAAAACTTGAAAATTTTTCTAAGTGTAAAAGAGACTTAGTCTCATTTTTAACTCTCAATCTTCGGAGATTTTATTTTTGACCTTTTCGATATTCGATTTTAAATTTTTAGGTTGCAATGCGATCGGGCAATCTTGTAGTATATCTCGGTCATGTTCTAAAGTTTTTTGAGTAGTATATGGGGGTGTTTGGATACCCAAACTAGTAGCTCAGGGTTACTAGCCCGTGTCGCCCAGGGTAGTCCTTTGGGATAGGTAGGGCACCACCCTGGGTACTCCCTCGGGATAGGTAGGGCACCGCCCTCGGAATTTTGGCTGGGCTTATTTTGTTCAGTTTCTCTGAATCATTAAGGGTGTTTTGGGTATTTTTCAATCCCCTTATCATCTTAAACAAAGGATTTAATCCCAAATACGTCAAAATACATTCACTTCTATCAAATTATCTAGACAACTCTCCCTAGAGTTTCAAAAAAGATTCCCAAATAACTCAGATTAAACTGTGGGTTTTAGAGGATAATTAGAGATTTGGAATCCCCAATCCGTAAGCTTCAAGACTCATCCATTATTTTCCAAAATAGAGGTATTTGGGGTTTATCGTAAAACTACATGGGCTTGTTGAAAATACTTAATTTTGATTTAAAGATCATCAAGCATGAATTTGTTAAAGGCATTTTGAAATCTATGATTTTATTATGCTTATTGCATGTTTAATGATATTGTTGTTTTGGCCTTTAGGACTTATCCCCTTAAATTGATTAACACATATAAGTATATATATGAAACATGAAATTGATGATTTATTTGATAGCTCAAATAATGGAAATCCCTCTCTTATGATAACCTTATGTTTTTTATCTTATGGTGATTGATTGAAATGCATGATTTATGGCTTGAAAATAGTTTAGTCAAATACCATCGTACTTTGGGCATGTTTTTGAGATTTAATAGATGGATTTTCTCAATGTAAATATGTTTTGTTAAAAGAGAAAGATTTGCATGAGATTAAGAGTTTGAGATGACCACCTTGTATTATTGAAATGCTTAACAAAGAGAGTCTCTTGCATGTGTTTACATGAGATTTGTGACAGAGTTTATTGATTTATTGATATGGTGGTGCCAAATTTATGTTTTGAAAATAGATTATAATATGTTATTGATAGCTTAGAGATGTGGCTTGCAAGTCAATGGTATGACGATACCGTATGTTTATATGCCATAACAGAGCTAGAATTTTTAGAGTATGTTTCTCAGAGAATGCATGTTTTAAAGAGTTAAAAGTAGGCTTAAAGATGGTTAGGTGGTTGCCCGAAGAAGTCTTGAGTTCAAGTAAGTCGTAGCCAAAAACCGTGTTTTGTCAATACGGGTGCATTATTTCCCCATGAAGGATTCTTACACTAGCCTAGTTCCCTATGGAATAAAGAGTAAAGGCTCCAACCCTTGCAGAAAAATTGGGTTGGGGGCTTGGCTATCTAGTTAATGGCGTATCAGATATAGCCCGTGAGATAATAGAGTTGTAGGGTATACCACCTAGCACAAAAGCAATACAAAGAGCGTCACAAATATCAGATGTTTTCATAGATTCTTTTAAAATGCCCATGTGATTTATTAATATATCATACGTTCGTGAACTATTTTACATTGCTCTCACATATGTTGAATATAAATTGTTATTTTGGATTTGCTCTGCATACCGGTACAATTGTATTGAACCCCCTCCTACCAAGTTCTGAGGCTCAATCTAGGGGTCCATCTAAGCAGTAGATCTTCCAGAGAGATGTGATCTATACAGTGGTAAGCCTTCTTTATTCCATAAGGCCTGAAACCTAAGTTAAATGAAGTCTTTATCGTTTTTTCTTAACAAATCAAATATGAAACTTCATACACCTTAAAGTTTATATGAAGAAAAGAGATTTTTTTGAGGTCCTTATACTCTCATTATGCCTAGCATTGAATAGACTGGGTATTCACCTTATCAAGATCTCAAATCAATGATGGAGTCTGTTTGGCACCTCCTAAATGGACGTCCAAATTGGACCGAACCCTTTGTCAGGCTATGGTTCCCTCAAAGTTATGGATGTTATTCTTTTATTTTGGGTCTACTGGGACCTTGTCGCAATTTCAGACAGTTGTTGTTTTTAGATGTAGAAGAGATTTCATAGACTGAATAAGATGTTGTTTAGATATTATTAGAGTTTTTCCTTCAATGCTAAAATAATTTTAGAGAATGGCCATGTTTTCATATTTGATTAAAATTCTGCATTTTCTTTTATTATATGAATGTTGTGCATGATTACCAGGTAGAGAAGGGCGTTTCAGGCATTCATAGTTTGGGATGTTCATCACGGCCAGGCCTTAGTTCAGGCTGTGACAAACTTGGTATTAGAGCACGATTTATGGTCCTAGGGTGTCTGCAAAATTGCATCAAGTGTAGTCTTATTTGTGCGTATGTAGCATGCTACACTTATAAGCAGGAGGCTACAAGGCGTTTAGGAATGCTTCTCTTTCTTCTTGTTCTATTTCGTGCTATAGAGTCAGAATGTTCCTCCTTCATACTATAATTCGGGTTATGGTGTCACCCATACGAGAAAAAGCTATCCTAATTCTTTTTCTTATTATGGTGTTCTCAGATAATGCTCTCAGATTTACTAATAGAAATTTCAGAAGTCACACGAAAGGCTTGAGAGAAGCTCCCTGATGTGTCATACGTCCCTCAAGTTTAAAATTGTCTCCTCGTTCTTAAGAGGTGTTCAGTTAAGACAAGAGTAAGATGTGTATTCTTTGGTCATTGAATATTGTGTGTCAAGTTTCTATCTCTTGTAATCTTGATATGATTGTGTTTTGAAAACAAAAAGTCTAGTAAAGCCGTGTGGGGCCCTTTCGATTCACTAGCATAGTTGCCTTGTCATTCATCTTATTTTCTTGTTTAAAGTACAAAAATCAAAGTCTAGTGAAGTTATGTGAGACCTATTTTGATTCACTAGCAAATTATTGTTCATCTTGTTGTTCTTCTGTTGGTTGGAACTGGGGGTTTAGAGGAATAAGAGCAAGAAAAGTGGTAAGGGCAATTTATTGAATTTATGTATAGCCGAATCTTTTTGCATAAGGGTGAGTTAGCAATGGAGTGATACGTCCTTGTGTGTTTTTTTAGTAGAAGGTAGAAAAGGAGTTATTTGTTAGGGTGAATTGTGATTTTCTTGAAGTATGAAAGAGTTATTGACGGTGTTTGTCGTGAGCAACAAAGGTATAGTTTATTGATGAAGTTACTTGGTGGAAGAGTGTTGTTGAATTAGATGCCCCTGAGATTGTAAAAGGGAGTTTAATTGAGACTTATAGAGTGGTGCTCTAATTTTAGTTGTATAAAGGGTAGATAGTAATGTTGCGTAGAAAAAGAATGTGATAATGGGTTTTAAATAAGATAGATTATAGGATTGTGATTGATCCTTACTGTTATGAAGTTTTGGTAGATTAATGTTTTCAGATGTTTGGCATGTAAGAATATTGTGTGAAGTTATGGTTCTTTGTAGCTAAAACTAGACACTAAATTAGAATAGTAGATGGTGATCAAGGTGGGTATAATGAACAATGTAGTAAATGTTAGTTGTGTAAGAATGACCTATTAGGCTTGAACAGTGTATACAAGAGCTTAAGTTTATTTGATTCGAAATCTAGTCTGGTGTTGTAAGTATGATGTAGAAGTACGCCCAAGGAGCTATATGGCTTTATTATTTTTGAGGATCATTGCATGCTGTGTGGATTAGTAGTACCGTTGAGTTGCTAGGTGGAGAAAGAATAGTTAAATAATATATGATGTTCGTGATAGCTAAGTTATGGAGTTATTATTAAGGATGTTGAGCCTTTATAAGTATGGTTTTGATTCTCATAGTTTAGAGAAGAGATATAAGTTTTGAGATGCGATACCAGTAGACTATGACAAAAGAAGTATGATGTATTAGATGTTGATGATATCCATGTTTAGAGTTAGAATCTAAGTTGGTGAATGTTTAAGTTATTATATGACGACTTTTGGGGCTATAGAATCCTAAGGGTTGAATCTTTGAAGGAGATATTAGTATTGGGTGTTATACACAAAGATACCGTCTTTGAGAGTAAGTTTAGTTTTATGTGTATTGTATATCCCAGACTCTAGGGTAGAGTGATTTCAGTTTATACCAATGTGTATATAGTGGTTGACAGACTCAGAGTGATGGCTTGAATCTAAGTGGGAGATGATAGAACAAGTAACCAAGTCAAGCGTTCAAACTATAATTGTTGTGCCAGTAAGTGGTGGAATAGCCATGTGAAGAGTGATGCTCAATATATTCTTATTTAAGAAGTTTGCTTCTGTTATTCCGATACATACTCATGCTTTATGTTTCAGCTCCACGATCATTGTTCATATTAATGAATATGATAGGGAATCACGTACTCTCCTAGCTCCTAGTATGATTAGTTCCTAGTTGGTGCAATAGTCAAAATCACTTTTCGTAAGTTATGAATTCCAAAATTTAGGTCATGCAGTCCATGACTCTTGTACGCATATGATACTATTAACGATCAATGAAAAACTTTAGATTTTATATCAGGTAAATCCTCAGATTAGATCTCTTTAATTAGTCCATACCGTGAGTGCTTTATTCCTCATTCCTCAAAAGGGTATCAAGTTATTCTTAGTACTTCCCTCAAGTTTCGGATCCTGATATTCCAACTTTTTAGTGATCTTTCCCTTTGGTCGAGATAGAGATGATGAATAATTGTCTAGATGGGAGAGACTAAACATTTCTTGTTTATGAAAGATGCTTGTGTGCTTATTTGAGCTAAGGCAGTAATTATTGAGTAAGATTTAGTCCAAGTCTATAAGTTTGAAAGAATTTTGATGTGAAGTTTCATGTATGGCTTGGTTAGTTGATAATATTTTATGTGTATCATCTGAATAGTACAGGGAAGTTATTATGGATAGAAATATTAGAGAATATGAGAAAGGTGCTTTATGAGTTTTTGTTTAGAAATGCATATGTGGGTAAGAATATAGGATTGAATGTTATGTTTTTATACATACAGATCAATGCTTTGAATGTTTGTGAATGTCTAATCTGAAGTTTAAGGTAATTATGGGAGTGGAAATAACAATTATGCATGAGATAAGGAATAGTGAAATGCAGGGTATACTGAACTTATGATTCAGATTAGTACTACAATATTATGTGATGCGTCTTTTGGTTTGAGTTAGGCTTCAAGATAGTGAGGGGATTTAGTTCAGTTAGGCATTAGTAGATGGAGATATCAGCGTCCATGTGAGAAAAATAAGTGGAATCCATGATCATGATATTTTAGGGGAAAAGTATAGTTGAGAGAGTATTTTAGAAGTGTGGCTAACCTGAAAGTAAGAAGTTACTTTACTTAAGGTGTGGTAATTCTATCCTAGTTTATGTATTATATGTCTATATTCCGTGTTAAAGAGTAATGTCATTGTTGTGAATCCCTAGTTTGATGTCTTGTGTAACTCATCCCCAAGATCCCTTGCTTTCTAAGGCTACTAGAAATTCTTTAGAAAGGGTGTTGAAGATATACTCCAGTTAAGTATAAGTGTCCAGTGTAATTCAGTCTGTATAGCTAGCAATTCAGTTTGACATCCAGGCTAACCAGTTACTGTGGTTTTCCACCTTTTCACGCAGTCCTACTATCTGAAATCTCATGTGTATGACCATCCCAGGATATAATCTATTCCATCCATGTAAATTGTGAATTTAGTTCATTCCAAGCATCATGTTTCAGATTCAGCTATTTGGTCATGGCTCGGTGCATAAAATTTCAGTGTATAATCCCAAAATTTCTAAGCATTTTAGCTCAGACAGTGTAATAACCTTGTGCGAACTAAGTCTAGTTGTCTCATGATTCGTACTTTTATAATTTATCACTGCTCAATTCAATATGTATAATTGGATCATGAATACTTTAAAAAAATCCTAAACTCTCAGCATAATCAGCTTCTTGAAGCAAGTAAAGTCAACTCAGCTCAGAATTCAGTTTCATGATAGAAGATTAAATATTTAGATCAGATATATCTTTCTTAGAGGACACATAATGTCCGCATTATTCCATACCTTTATGCTTCAACAAGTTCCTACCAATCATTTGGGGAAGAATGATCCCAAGGGGGAGATAATGTAACGCCCCGTATTTTCAAACTAGAAATCGAACCACCGTTGTAACACCCCCGTAAGAAATCCTCCATATGTTATCACCTAGTAGCATGATTATAGAGTTGAAAACTTGAAAATTTTTCTAAGTGTCAAATAGACTTAGTCTCATTTATAACTCTCAATCTTTGGAGATTTTATTTTTGACCTTTTCGATATCCAATTTTTGATTTTTAAGTTGCCTTGTGATCGGGCAAGCTTATAGTACATCTTGGTCAAGTTCCAGAATTTTTCGAGTAGTTTAAGGGGTGTTTAAACCCCTAAACCAATAGCTCAGGGCGATTAGCCCGCGTCGCCCAGGATACTCCCCCAGACTAGCCAAGGCGCCGTCCAGGGTAGTCCCCTGGGATAGGCAGGGTGCCGCCCTGGGTACTCTCCTAGGCTAGGCAGGACGCCGCCCTAGGAAGTCCGACTGGGCTTATTTTGTTCAGTATCTCCCAATCATTAAAGGTATTTTAGGTATTTTTCAATCCCCCAATCATCTTAAACACGAGATTTAATCCCAAATACACCAAAATACATTCACTTCTATAAAATTCTCTCAAGAACTCTCCTTAGGGTTTAAAACAAGATTCCCAAATAACTCAAGATTCAACTGTGGGTTTTAGAAGATAATTAGAGATTTGGAGTTCCCAATCTGTAAGCTTCAAGAATCATCCATTATTTTCTGAAATAAAGGTACGTTGGGTTTATCCTAAAACTACATGGGCTTATTGAAAACACTTAATTTAGATTTAAAGATCATCAAGCATGAATTAGTTAAAGGGGTTTTGAAATCCATGATTTTATTATTCTTATTGCATGTTTAATGATATTGTTGTTTTGTCCATTAGGCCTTATCCCCTTAAATTGACTTACACATATAAGTATATATATGAAACTTGAAATTGAAGATTTGTTTGAGAGCTCAAATAATGGAAATCCCTCTCATGCGATAACCTTATGTTTATCATCTTATGGTGATTGATTGAAATGAGTGATTTATGGCTTTAAAATAGTTTACTCAAATGCCATAGTACTTTGACCATGTGTTAGCGATTTAAAAGAGAGAGTTTCTCGATGTAAATATGTTTTGTTAAACGAGAAAGATTTGCATGACATTAGGAGTTTGACATGACCACCTTGTATTATTGAAATGCTTGACAAAGAGAGTCCCTTGCTTATGTTTACATGAGATTTGAGACAGAGTTTCTTCCAATTGATTTATTGATATGGTGGTCCCAAATGTATGTTTTGAAAACAGAGATTATAATATGTTATTCATGGCTCAGAGATGTGACTTGCAAGTCAATGGTATGACGATACTATATGTTTATATGCCATAAAAGAGTTAGAATTTTCAGAGTATGTTTCTCAGAGAATGCATGTTTTAAAGAGTTAAAAGTGGGCTTAAAGAGGGTTAGGTGGTTGCCCGAAGAAGTCCTGAGTTCAAGTAACTTGTAGCCCGAAACCGTGTTTTGCCGATACGGGTACATTATTTCCCTATGAGGGATTTTTACGCTGGCCTAGTGCCCTGTGGCGTACAGAGCAGAGACTCCAACCCTTGCGGAAAACTTGGGTTGGGGGCTTGGCTGCCGAGTTAATGGCAGCTCCCATATAGCCCATGGGATAACAAAGTTGTAAGGTATACCACCTAGCGTAGAAGTAATACAAAGAGTGGCACAGATGTTAGATGTTTTCACAATGTATTTTAAAATGCCCATGTGATTTCTTACTATATTATACGTTTGTGAAATGTTTTAGATCGCTCTCATATATGTTGAATATAAATTGTTATTTTGGATTTTCTCTGCGTACCAGTACAGTTGTATTGGCCCCCCTCCTTCCATGTTCTGAGGCTCAATCTAGGGGTCTAGCTAAGCTCTAGAGCTTTCAGAGAGATGTGATTCGTTCAGTGGTAAGCCTTTTTTGTTCCAGAAGGCTTGTTTAATTCAAAATATATTATTCTTTTCTTTTGGGTCTACTGGGGCCTTGTCCCAGTTTCAGACAGTTGTTGTTTTCAGATGTAGTAGAGATTTTGCAGACTAAATTAGATGTTCTTTAGATATTGCTGAAGTTTTTCCTTCATTGTTAAACTAATTTCAGAGAATGACCATGTTTCCGTATTTGATTAAAATTCCGCATTTTCTTTTATTATATGAATGTTGTGCATGATTTTCAGATAGAGAAGGCTGTTTCTGGTCTTCATGATTTGGGATGTCCATCACGGTTAGGCACTAGTTCGGGTCGTGACATTTTTTTTGTGTATACTTTATTGAACAATTCACTCTGTGTAAATGGAAAACAAAAGTGTATGTTAAGAAAATTTTAACAGGTATTTATGTTCAAGTAAATAAATCATTCTATGTAACACAAACTGTCATTATTCTTCATCTGTTCATCTAATACTTATATTTGTTATAACAAAGATTCAGCCAGATTAGCCAGCTACATCCAAAGCATATAAAAAAGCCCAACAACTATATAGACATCAAAATACTATCTCCATATATTTTTTATAACAAACATTACGCCTGATGAGCACGTTCAACCGAAACATAAAAAAAAAAGCCGACAACCATATAGATATCAAAATATTATCTCGATAAGGGATCTACAAAGTTTGGGTAAATACCTTCAATTTTCAAGGTTTATCCTTTTCTTTGCTGCCATATATTTTAGCCTTCCAGGTATAGCAACAACAATATACAGTCCTTTCTTCACAACTTTAATTTGGGACTTCACGCCATCTCCATCAATACACATCAAAGGCCTCAGTATCTTACAAGCTCTCAAGATGGACATACAATCAAATCAAGTAGTTCTTCATCGAGAGAAATAAACATCAAAACCTCTTCCTCCAAAGCCACCAAGAATAGTGGCAAAACAAAAATCATTGTCTTTCCGGAGCCTATAAAAGCTATAACTATCATATCATAGTCTATGGATCTAAGGATATTTATAATGCACAAAACATAAGCAATCAAGGTATGGTGAAGAATATTGACCTAATTGAAGTAAAATTTTTATCTCTGGGAGAATACAGTTATGAAATAACAACTGATGAGGACTTATAATTGTCAAACCAAACCAAAAAAGAAGAAAAAAGAGAACCATTCAAGAAATATTAATCATTCGTATGATACAAATTATAAATACATAGCTTGTGTATAAATGGTTCTTACCTGTTTGTATAATGCCTGAACTAGCAGTTTTTATTAGATTGCTATAAGTTGAAAATGAAGCAATGAAAGAATTTTTTCAAAAAATTTAAAATCATCTAATTTAATGAGTTGCAGACTACTATGATAATGTTTCCAGCTTAACAATCAAAATTTTAAATAGCAAAAAATAAAAAATCCAAAATTCCACAACTTGAACAATTTCAGCAGATAAGAAGCATGAAAAAATTATATTTTTTCCTTTTTCATCTTCATTATTATCCACATAATCTAGAAGGATAACACACATCATTTAAACTACATTCTTCTCCACTTCAAGAACATTATGACAAATTTGTTAAATTTTTTATGTCTGTGTAAAATATTCATAGTGGTAAAGAAGTTGAAACATTTCAAGACGAGATTGAGAAGACTAAATGGGAAAACAGTTCAATAACATTATGACAAAACTAACTTGAGGACAGGGTTGCTCTTTTACAAACCTAGATGTCATTACACCTATAACTATTGGACAGAAGTTTACAAACTTAAAAAAGGGAACAACATCAAATGTTCAGAAGGTCATCATATTTGGCTAAGATATTAGTAGATATGAATTATTATATGTCATGCAATCATAATGACAAGATTAAAGGAACAAGAAAATACCACTAACATCATTATACAACTCCAAATCTTATATTAATCAAAAATTTTGTTCCATTCTTTTTTTATCAGCTTAGCTGCATTAGATCTCCAATTTCACTTGCATGTTCGAATTAAAGAGAAAAAAAAATATCTTGCATGATAGGAGAGCATACCAAATATTATAAAGACCGTGAGATCAGATAGATAATTACTGACATAAAAAAAGATTATTTTTCAACATCTACTACAAATTCAACAAAATAAATCATAGATTTCAATTGCATGATCAAATTAAAATTAAAATAAAAATAAAAATAGAGGAGAATTTATCAGACATTACAGTGACTATGAACCAGTATTGACGTATGACTAGAGTTTATTTTTCAACATCTACTACAATTCAATAATTAATAAACCATAGATTTCACTTGCATGTTCCAATCTAGAAAGAGGTAAAGAAAATCACAGTAACAAGGAAACTTACCAGACATTACAGAGACCGCAAATAAAATACCAGCTGACATAAATGGAGATTATTTTCAAAGATCTGTACAAACTTAACAGTAAACAACTTGGATTGATTGAAGAACCAACAACACACAAGTCAGAATACTTCTATAAAATTATGTTAGGAAAAAGAAAATCTTGCACCTTTCAGCTACCATTTTTTGTTCCATAATACATTTTTGTTAAAAATTATCTTCGAAAATGGAGTGTGAAAATGGTGATGAAGGAGAATAGGAAACTTTTCGGACAAACAAATGCTGACAAGAGTACTAGCCCAAATCTAAAATAATCTATATGAATATACTATTTTTTTAATATATTTAATCTTAACTTTTTAGCTTTACGATTCTTTAACCTTTTTTCTAGATTTTTAATTTTCAATGTATTTAATTATAAAATTAAATATATATATATATTATTACGTTCAATAAGGAAATAATAAAATTTATAAATAATTACTGTAAATATAATTTACGATTAATTAAAAATAAAAATATGTCATTGAACTTATGTATATTAAATATTTATTTCATACATTAAATATATGCACATTCATGTCATTATTATAAATAATTTTATTGATTTATGGCACTCCTTTTTAAAAATAGTTCATTTTTACTATTCTATTTAATGGTATTTTTAGTGTCGTAAATGACTAAAAACATTTAAAAATTTAATGACTATTTCTATGTCAATTGATTTCAAAACCACGTTTTAATTACATCCATTCCCCTATTTTTTCAAATCACATTAAAATTTCTGTATCAGATACAAATAATTTAATTCTATTATACTAAACATAAATGTATAATTATTTTTTAAACTAGAGTAAGCCATTGCAATCTATAATTATTTAAAATACTACGGTATTTACCCGGACATCGCGCGGTTATGTATACTAGTTTTATTTAATAGTTTGTATCATAACTGAATGTAAATATGAAACTATGTAATAACATATTTAAATATGATAGAAATTTAAGTTTTCACAAGTAAAAATAATTCAATAGTTAAAACGATTCATTGAAAATTTACCTCCAATTTCACAGTAGTTCAAAATAGTTAATACTAAAATAGTTTAGTTAAATGGTTATTATTTTTTAATATATATTATAACCAATCAAAAGACATGTTAAAAATTATATGGAAAAGATTAAATTAGAAATAATACCTTGCACCTTTAAGACGTGAACATGCTCTTATCTAAATACTGTTATGATATATGTCCAACTTCAAATTAGCTAGATGAGTGACAAACATAAACATGAGGATACCAACGAAAATGTAAATCATCCCTTGAGCATGAGAGTACCGAGAATCAATAGTTGATATAACTCATATATCCTATTAAGAACAAAAATGGAAGCTCGGATCGCCCAGGAAGCAATAGAGAACACATAAATAGAAATTGTTAAATTACTGAACTGCCGTATTTGAATGTGCTGGTTCCAACTTCAAGACATTAAAGCTTAGTTATGAGACTAACTAACCTGCTGCAAAGAATATGTACCTAGTTTTAAACTAACTCAATAATTACAGTCTAGTACTTTACAAACACAAGCTGGTGAGTCAAAAACTAAAACCAAACATGATATTTGTTTTTCTCGCCTCCACAATATGCTATTTGTGGTTACCACTTCCATCGATACGTATGAATGATGTGCCACCTCCAACTTTTTCTTCCCAACTAAATTGATGGAATGGCGTCATAAATTCCAAATAAATTCCTTAATACAACTATTACCTAAATTGAACAGTTCTGGCATGCCGTTCTCTCACAAAAAATTTCTGAATTGTAATAAGTATGCATTTCCTAAAATATTATTTTATCATTTAAAAACATTTAAATGAGCACAAAAGAATTGAGCAAGAACATGGAGGACCTTCAGCTGTACCCTTCATACCTCGACCGATATTGTATTGTTATTAAAAACCTCAGCACACAACAAATCCTGAACATTAACTTAACTTACAAATAAATTACATTTAAAACAATTGAGACTTCAATAAATTTTCAATTTTTATCTCCCTAATGGATGACCCAAAGTCATGACAAGGCATAGATGGTAGCAGTCAATGCGGTTAAAGCATCTAAAAGATTGTGGGTACAATCTTATACTAAAAAATGCGCCATCAATTTAAAATCAGTTGCAATTATAATGCAAATAACATATTTAAATATGGAAGTTCCTTATCACTAATTTCCATTTTAACTTGATTAATTTCCATTTTCACTTGATATGTTGTTTGGAATGTAATGCCTATAAATTGTTTTCTATAGCACTACTGCTAATGATGTTGAAGAATCGGTTGCATTAGACTTGATGATCAATGGATTTTAACAACAAACATTATATGTAGTGGAGCCAATTGAAGGTGTAATACCTAACGAATATCAATCCAACCTCGCAAAGGTCTGAGATTTGAGAAGGCAAAAAATTATTTCAAAGAAAATAGCGTTCCCATGCTAGAACTAATACGAAGCGACTCCGGCTGAGAGATGAGCCTAATTTTATGGTGTGCATGTCAGAACCTTTCTTCTGCTTCCAACACCATGAAGGTATAAGCTTTAAGGTCTTATTTCTGGTGAATGCGGTTTTTCAAAAAGGCATAGTTGATCACCATTAGATGACTAATGAATATTTTTATGATTAAAAAGCATCACAAGGGTTTTAATTTAGCTGCACTGAATAAAATATGTCATGACCTGAGTCGGGGCCCTGGTCGTAACGAGTATACCAAGTAATGAAGGCCCATTAGCTCTTTTAAATTAGGTAATCATGCACAATATTCATAAAGTAAAAACAAATTTTGGGAAAAACAATAAAAGACGGTACCATGGTCAAACTCATAAACTTGAACAATTTGAAAAGAAGTTCTGAATATTCTAGACATATAACACCCATTTGCGAAATGTCTAACATCACAAGATCCAACATAAGTTCGAAATGAAACTGGGACAAGGCCCCCAGTAGTCCTTAAAAGAAAGAAACTCCGAAATCTGAAAATTAGGCCTTTCGAAAAAGAGAAGGCTCACTAACTGCAACTTCTGACACACACAAATCTACTACTAGGTGGGACCACAAAACTGTGCCTCAGATCCTGAAATATAGAGGGTCAATACAGATGTACTGTTACGCAGAGCAATCAAAATAATAAATTTATATATATAAAATAGGTGAGAGCAAGTCATTAAAACAATGTACATGAAGTAGTTTAAAAACACATGGGCAAATCTTAAATGATCTTAAAACAATCTTGTCAATGCAATTCTAATCTTTATATTACTTCTGAGTAAGGTGGTATATCCTACATATCTATGACAGTTCAATTTCTAGCTCAAAAATGTAGGGTGTTACATTATCTCTCTTTTGGGATCATTCCTGCCCAAATGATGGGCAGAGACTTTTTGAGGATCTAAAAGTGTAGAATAATGAACGAAATCTTGCATTGAATAATTTCCTCAACAAAACATACAAAGACATCAAACGAGTTTCATGGTAACCCCTAGTGAAACGTGAAAGCATGAAGCATGAAATAATGAGACTCCATATAGGGATGATCTTACCAAAATCCAGATGGCACCGCATCGCGCTAGGGGTCCAATTCGAGAAATTTTACTAAAATTAAAAGATGGTCCGGGGTTAAAAGGGTCAACTTTCCATCCCTATTTAAGTCCTTAACACGTGATTCAACCACTTTTCACCCAAAATACACTAGTTTATCTCAAAAACCTCTCAAGAACAACCTAGGATTTTTCACAGAAGATTTAATTTCAAGAATGTTTCACCGTCTATCTTCACGAAATCACAAACTAAGTTATGCGTTCTGTTCATTCATGGATTCCTTCAATCCATGAAGCTCAAGAACCTTTTTTATCTATAAATCATGGTATTTATGTTGTGGGTTATTTGTAATGATGTTGTTGACGTTGATTGATTTCAAAGTTATAATCTTTGTGTGTTTATCATGATATTATGTTAACCGGCAATATAAAATCCATGAATATAGCGGCTTATGATGTGTAATTTGATGAATTCATTTATGCCCTAAGTTTTCCATGCAAGGTGGTTGGTAAAATGCTTGAAAGAGTAGAAATCATGCTTTATAGCTCAAGACATAAACTAAATGTGACATGCTTGTCATCTTCTTATTTTTAAACGGTTTCCATGCTATCATTGTGAAATATGTATGTTATCGGAATGCCTATGATATTATAATATGAGATTATGATATGATTATCAGCATTCTCATCTATGTTAGATACTATAATAACCCTATACTTCGTGAAATCCACAACTTGTTAAATTATGTATTATTGATGTGGGTCTTGTACTCGATAAAGTCATGCTTCGTCAGTTTTCTTCAATCGAGTCCTGGGGGTACTTTTACCCAAAACATTAGCTATGTGCCTAGAGCCATGTCATGTTTTCATGATACTCTCAGTCAAGCTATGATCCTTAGACTTCAGACAGTCTTATGACTCAGGAAAATCTCCATGATCTCATGAACTCTGTCAGTTGTCAAATATTAGTAGTATTTCATCACTAAACAGAATCCCGTAACTCAACCTATGTTTAGTTCAGTAAATCATGTTCAGTGTCTATTCATATGGGAGTAGAAATTAGCAGCGAGTGAACCCAAGGATGGGAACACACCTATTATATAAGGGTGTGATTCTTAGAAGAAATCCTTGCATTCTAGAACTATGTAGCCAGCATAGGTTGAGACATTATAGCTTGATATATGAGGGTAGATGAGGTGGCTTAACCTACTATATGAGGGTTCCCACTGTTCTCATTAGAGTTACCTGTTATATTAGGGTTACTCATATGTTGTCCTTGCCGTGGCGCAGTATTGACACCCTTTCAATCAGGGCACACATTAGAACCCATCTTAGCTATTATGGTATATTTGGGGCATATCGGTTAGATTACTACCTCCCACAGTTTTAGTAGTAGTCTCAGTAAAAGAACTTAGATAATTTTTCAGATTTCAGGACAATGAGATGCAGGCAACTCAAATACAGTGCAAAACTCAGATAGTTCCATCAGATTTAGGACTTTCAGTTATAGTTACTCATTTTATCAGTATTCAGTTATCAGTAATTATGTGATCATGGCATTAGTTTTAGTTATCATGTCTCATGCATGTATTCTCAAGCTCATGATAGTCAGTCAGTGTAACGCCCTGGAAAACGGGTCCCGAAGCATCACACGGTGCTTGAGGCTACGAGTAGCCCCAAGCTAAACCTTTGAGCCATTTTCATTTAGTTCAACACAAATCAATGGGGTTTCCATAAATAACCCTTAAATATCAACAGAGTAATCATCATCCAAGAATAAAATAATTTCAGAAAGATAACAAAATACGACTTATTAGTCAACTCCCAACATCTATACTAGTCTGGAAAGCCTCTAAGAAAATCATAACCAGCGAGCCATTGAGACATGCCCCAACTGACTCATCCTCAATTATCAAATGTAAACAATTTCGTGAAACCAACATCAGACAACATGTTCTCGGAACATGAGGACTCACCATAACAGAGGATGTAGAACAGTGTACCCGAAGAATCACTATCGAATCTGGAACTGAGCACCTGAACCTATATTCTGAGAAAATGCAGCCCACATCTGAAGATGTGGGTTAGTACCATAGAAAGAAACCGAGTATATGGGGGTGAATGTAGTTGTATAAACATTATCATCATAAATATTTATAAGAAATCTGGAGGATGTATGAAAGACTCACATAGCCCAAAGAAAAATCATCATAATTATGAGAGGATGAAACAAGTACAATAACACATGTGAGTCATCACATAATTTGTCAATCACTTTCAATTCATCAAGAATATCAATTCTCGTAATGTAAATATCATTTAAATCTTTCAAAAGAATAACTTTCACAATTCCACTTTCAAATCACTTCACCATTCACCGTAGACACAAGGAAACACACACAAACTGGGAGATTCTATAACCGACATAAACCATGTGAGCTACATGGAGTCTAATATACAACCCACGTTGAGGAGAGCCATCCTATCCTTGCCATCGGAGTAGGACTATCGATATCAAATCTACACAAACTAGTGATCACTATATAAATCATCCTCAGGCTCACTCCTACAGGGGTACGTAGTTCTAGGGAAGTAAGGTTGCGTTATACCTCCCACTCGGTGCTAAAGATTTCTCCCGAACTTAGCTCAGATCATTTCAAAGACAATCCACAACAAAACAATTTCAGTAATATATAAATATACATCGGGAGCCATTATACTTCCTATCTATCAAAATCAACCACGTTGTGGATTTCTTTGACACTCGAGTTCAAAACAACTCCATCAAGACCAAAAGGTCAAATAATTTAAAATATCTCAAATATTCAACATCAACATGCTTATAACATACACTTTCTCAAAAAAACACAATTTCCAATGGGGATTCAGGACCCAAATATCAAAATCATGATAAATATCATTCACGATTCATGTTTTATATCTCCACACATGTAAATTCATCTTTCAAAATCATAAACATCAAGATTTTATAATAATCATCATAAGATATAGGTTCATATTTTAAATTCGTAAAAATTAAATAAAAATCATGCCTTTGTAAAGAAAATTACTTTTGGGCACAAGAACGAAAGAGTGTTCTTGTTGAAAAACCCCACATACCTTGAATAATGAACTTTAGATCGATACTCATTTTTGTGATGTTAATCTTGCCTTAGAATGATGGTTCTTGGAGTTCTTGAACTAGGAACTTGGAATCTTGAATAAATTTACATAATTAATGGTGAACTTTGGAGGTTCTTGAAGTTGGATGTAGGAGCTTAGGGTTTTCTTTTTGAGGGAATTTGATGAAATATAACATATAATGCTTCTAATAGGCGTTAATATAGGGTTTGGATGGATTTTGGGTGAGGGAATGACCAAAACACCCCTAAAACTAAAAAAATTCTCGAATCTGTCCTTTGGTGGACTGTTTGGATAGTCTGAAGTAGATCAACCATAATATTTTACTCCGATATGAAAATTGGATGAAACCAATTTCATTAGAAAGAGGAATCTCGTATCTTTCTGTTGATATATATTATCTCACCTAGATCATTGTGTACAAGGAGTTATGATCGTTTGAAGTTGATCCAAAAACTCACTTTTGATAGGCTGAAGTAGATCGATCATAACTTTTTGCTCCAATAGACAAATTGGATGAAACCAATTTCATTGGAAAGAGGACTCGCAGAGATTTCCATTGATATACAGTAAATCACCCAGATAATTATGTACAAGGAGTTTTGATTGTTTAAATTTGGAGTAAAAATACGCCAGGCCGCAATACTTTTTCCTGCACGTTTTACTGTTCACTACTATTCACGGTTCGATTGGAATGTTCCTAACTCGTCGCTCGGGTGTGTGTTTTGGATGATCCACATATCGTTGGAAAGGTTATTTGATACTCTACGCAATGGTGGGTCATAATATAAGACATTATGCATGAAAAATTTGTAATTCATTCTAGAAGATAGAACCCAACATGTTTACGCACAAAATTTCAACGAAAAATTTCTTGGGGTGTTACATCATCCTCGAATGATGCTAGACATCCAAAAATTAGATAGGAAATAGTGCATACAGCTGAAACCATTCATTAGACTCATCCCCCACATCTTTTCACACTGCGAATGCAACATAGAATGCATAAATACAAGAAACTATAGCTGAACATATAATAAATGACCGCTGAACTGCTGCAACTTTTATCAAAAGTGCATGATTTAGGAAAGAACGGTACCTTCGGCTTGATCGGAGTTCTTGGAAAATAGGTTCGGGTACTTGGATCGCATATCCGCCTCAGCATCCCAAGTTTCACGCTCAACAGATTGGTTTCGCCACAACACCTTGATCAAGGGAACTTCTTTGTTCCTTAGTCTTCAGACACTGAACTCAAGAATATCAATAGGAATCTCGTCAAAAGATAGATTTTCTTGAATGTCCGCACGCACAGAGGAATCCATTACCACAACATCGCTAATATGCTTTCTAAGCATGGAGACATGGAATATTGGATGAACAGAGGACAACTCGGAAGACAACTCGACCTCATAAGCTACCTTATCAACATGGCTAAGAATTTTGTAAGGACTAACATAACGGGGACTAAGCTTCCCCTTCTTTCTTAATCCCTTCACCCCCCTCATGGGTGAAATTCTTAGATACACTAGGTCACTAACTTCAAACTCAAGGTCTCTCCTTCTAACATCTGCACATGACTTCTGACGACTCTGCGTAGTTTTCAACCCTTCCCTAATCAACTTAACTTTTTCCATAGCCTCGAATACCAAATCGAGACCACTCACAGCTGCTTCACCCACCTCGAACCAACCTATGGGTGATCTACCCTTCCCCCCATATCAAACGGAGCCATGCCAATACTAGAGTGGAAACTGTTATTGTAAACAAACTCTATCAATAGTATGTAATTATCCCAACTTCCCTTAATGTCAAGTGCACAACATCTCAACATATCCTCTAAGGTATGGATGGTCCACTCAGCCTGACTATACGTCTGTGGGTGAAAAACAGAACTTAAAAGCACTTGGGTACCAAGACCCTTCTGAAAAGCTTTCCGAAATTGCGAAGTGAACTGAGTACCCCTATCCGAAATGATAGACAAGGGAAATCCATGTAGTATGAATAAATCTCAGATATACATTCTAGCGTAATCCTCAGCAATATATGAAGTATGAATAGGCAAGAAATGAGCAGACTTGGTCAACCTATCAACCACAACCCAAATGGAATCATGATGGCATCGGGAAGGAGGTAAACCAATCACGAAGTCCAAATTTATATTTTCCCACTTCCAGATGGGAATACTAAACTCTTGCATCATACCACCAGGTCTTTCGTGTTCAACCTTAACCTGTTGGAATGTTGCACACTTAGCTACATAGGCTGCTATATCTTTCCTCATGCTACTCCACCAATAGATTTTTCGAAAGTCTCGGTACATCTTGGTGGCACCAGGATGAATAGAATATTGCGCCCCGTGCACTTCAGCCATAATCCTCTTTCTCAGATCATTAATATTCGGGACACATAATTTACCCTACAATCTCAACACACCATCTCCCTCTTGGGAGAAAGCCTCTACTTTTTGGTCCTTGACTGACTCCTTTAGTCTGACCAAACTAGCATCTAAGTAAAGCTTTTCCTTCACTTTCAAAACAAGGGAAGATTCGGAACTACTCTGAACCCCTATACTACCTTCAACAGAGTCAAACAACCTAACCCCCAATCTAGCCAAACGATGTACATCACGAGCCAACTCATTCTTACCTTATACCACATGAGAAACACTACCCATGGACACTTAACTTAAGATATCCGCCACAACATTGACCTTGCCCCTGATGGTACAGAACACTCATATCATAGTTCTTTAACTATTCTATCCATCGTCTCTGCCTAAGATTCAATTCTCTCTGGGTAAACACATACTGCAGACTCTTATGATTAGTGAAAACATCAAGATAGACTCCATACAAATAGTGTCTCCTGATTTTCAAAGCAAACACAACAGCAGCCAACTCAAGGTCATGGGTGGGGTAATTTTTCTCATGGGGTTTCAACTGTCTAAAAGCATAAGTTTTAACCTTACCCTTCTGTATAAATACACAACCCAACCAAACTTTCGAAGCATCACAGTACACCACAAAACCATCAACACCATCAGGCAAAGTCAAAACAGGGGCTGAAGGGAGTCGAGTCTTCAACTCCTGAAAACTCTTTTCACAAGAATCAAACCACAAGAACTTCACTTTCTGTTGGGACAACCAAGTCATAGGAGACGCTATAAAGGAGAAACCCTCAACAAAACGGCGGTAATAGCTAGCTAAACCAAAGAAACTTTGGATATCAGTCTGAGAAATAGGTCCAGGATAATTTTTAACAGCTTCAGTCTTTTGGGGATTAACACTAATACTCTCGGAAGAAATGATATGACCCAGAAAAGCAACTGACCTTAGCCAAAACTCCAACTTACTAAACTTGGAAAACAACTTGTGATCTCTAAGGGTTTGCAAGACAGTTCAGAGATAATCAGAATGTTCATCCTCACTACGGGAGTACAACAGTATATCATCGATGAACACTATGATAAACATATCCAGATATGGTTTTAATACTCAATTCATGAGGTCCATGAAAGCTGCTGGGGCCTTAGTTACCCCGAAAGACATAACAAGAAACTCAAAATTTCCATAAGGAGTTTGGAAAGTGGTTTTTGGGATGTCACACTCCCTAACTTTGAGTTGATGATAGCCGGAATGAAGGTCTATCTTTGAGAAATAACTTGAACCTTGCAATTTGTCAAACAAATCATCTATTCTCGGAAGGGGGTACTTATTTTTTACGGTGACTTTATTCAGTTGGCGGTAATCAATGCACATATGCAAAGAACCATATTTCTTTATCACAAACAACACAGGAGCACCCCAAGAAGAAACACTAGGTCTTATGAAACCCTTATCTAGTAGATCTTTGAATTTCTCTTTCAACTCCTTAAGTTTTGTAGAGGCCATACGGTAAGGTGAAATATAAATGGGCTGAGTATCGGGAAGAAGATCAATCCCGAACTCTATCTCTCTATCAGGAGGTATCCTTGGGAGATCATCCAGAAAGTCATCAAAAAACTCATTGATGATGTTAACAGATTGGAGAGTTGGAGTCTCAGACTTAGTGTCTTTTAATCTAACCAAATGGTAAATACACCCCTTGGAAATAAACTTTCTAGCTTTGAGGCAAGAGATAAAATGACTCTATGAAGAACGGTAATAGGACATATTTTATACACTTTCTGGGCGACAATCGAATCACCCACTGGGGTAGAAACTAGGATAGGCTCTGGAATAATCTCAGGACTCATTTAAAAATTCATGGCGATCAAAGGTGTAACATATGAGAAACTGGATCCAGGATCCTACAAAGCATACACATCGAACTAAAATATACGAAGCATACCAGTAATAACATCGGGAGAGTTCTCCTGTCCCCGGCAGGATGGTAAAGCATATAATCTATTCTGGTGCTGCCCGCCAGCATTGCTAGAAGAGGAAACCTAAGCTGGGGCTGGGCGATTTGCTAAAACTGGAGACAACCCCTCTTCTCACCCCGACACTCACCTGAATGAGCCCTACAACACTTAGGACACAGGGGATGATTTGACTTACTGCTAGCACTGTACTGGGACCTGGATGCATATGACCTGCTACCTTGATCCTGCCTATCTCTAGGCACGTGAGCACTAGCAGATAATGGTGCTGGCATAGGCGAACAATCCTAATACTAAGGGCAAATCCCTCTCTGCGATCTAGTCTGACCCTGTTTGTACTTTTCGGAACTAGCTCTCTTATTCCATCCCATTCTATCTCTCTCTTTAATCTTGTCTGCCTCAATCCATTGGGCATGAGTCATCATCCTAGAAAGATTCATCTCACTATTCAGCATAGCAGACGTACACTGCTTAACCACATAACTAGACATTCCAGTCACAAACTTACTCATTGTAGCCCGATTATCATCCACTAAGTAAGGAGCATACTTGGCCAACTGATTGAACTTTAGACAGTACTCCCTAACAGTCATAGAGCCCTGTCGGAGGTTCATAAACTCTTCCACCTTTACATCCCTCATCTCCAAAGGGAAAAGCTTATCCAGGAATGTATCCTGGAACTCTTGCCAAGTTGTAGGGACAACTCCCTCACCTCTACCTTTCCTCCAAGCGACAACCCATTCATAAGCAAGGTCTTTTAATATATACGCAGCCAACTCCACAATATATTCCTCAGATAAATGCATCACTTGAGTAATCTTCTGGACCTCCTCTAAAAACAACCGTGGATCCTCATCAGACTTGGACCCAACAAATTCTGGTGGATACATCTGCATAAAGTCACGAATCCTGGCAGCAGCTGAATTACCTCCCTGCTGCTGTAGAGCCGGGGTCGGGTAGGCCTGAACATTTGTGGTAACAGCTTGGGCCAGCGCCTGAAAGGCTACCCAAAATTCAGCATGAGACACATGTTCATTCAATAGGTCAGCGGGTTGAGGTTGCTGACCATCATTATTTTTTCTCGCTTGTTATGGAGGCATTTTTTGAAAGAGAAGAGCATGAATCAATAGCAGAGAGAGACACTTTAAGCACGATAGACTTCTAAAAGAAAGAATCACACTTTTTTCCTAAAATATCTTGTTGCCTCTTGCTCATAGATGTGGCGCGCTACACACCGATGATCAAGACTCTACTTAACGCAGCTTGTCAGACTCCCTAGGACACCTTAAAACCTTAGGCTCTGATACCAAGTTCGTAACGCCTCGAAAAATGAGTCTCGGAGCTTCACACAGTCCTTCAGGCTATGAGTAGCCCCAAGCTAACCCTTTGAGCTATTTTTATTCAGTTTAACACAAATCAACAGGGTTTTCATAAATAACCCTCAAATATCAACAGAGTAATCATCATACAAGAATAAAAGAATTTAGAAAAGATAACAAAATATGACTTACTAGTTAACTCCCAACATCTATACTAGTCTGACAAGACTTTGAGAAAATCAATAAAACCAGCGAGCCATTGAGATATGCCCCAATTGAATCATACTCAGTTATCAAATGTAAACAATTCCGTGAAACCAACATCAGACATCATATGCTCAGAACATAAGGACTTACCACAACAGAGGATATAGAACAGTGTGCCCGAAGAATCACTGTCGAACCTGTAACTGAGAACCTGAACCTACATTCTAAGAAAATGCAGCCCACATCCAAAGATGCGGGTCAGTACCGTGGAAAGGAACCGAGTATATGAGGGTGTATGCAGTTGTATAGACATCATCATCATAAATATTTACAAGAAATATGTAGGATTTATGAAATTCTCACATAGCCATAAGAAAATCATCATAATCATGAAAGGATGATACAAGTACAATAACACATGCGAGTCATCATATAATTTGTCAATGACTTTCAGTTCATCAAGAATATCAATTCTCATAATTTAAATATCATTTAAATCTTTCAAAAGAATAACTTTCACAATTCCACTTTCAAATTACTTCACCATTCACCATAGACACAAGGAAACACACACACACTGGGAGATCCTATAACCGACATAAACCATATGAGCTACATGGAGTCCAACGTACAACCACATTGGGGAGAACCGTCCTATCCTTGCCATTGAAGTAGGACTATCGATATCAAATACACACAAACTGTTGATCACTATATATATCAGCCTCAGGCTCACTCCTATAGGGGCACGTAGTTCTAGGGAAGTAAGGTCGCTTTGTACCTCCCACACTGTGCTAAATATTTCTCTCGGACTTAGCTCAGATCATTTCAAAGACAATCCACAACAAAACAATTTTAGTAATTTATAAATATACATCAGGAGCCATCATGCTTCCCATCTATCAAAATCTACCACGTTGTGGATTTCTTTCACAATGGAGTTCAAAATAATTCCATTAAGACAAAAAGAGAAAATCATTCAAAATATCTGAAATATTCAACATCAACGTGCTTATAACACACACTTTCTAAAAAAAACACAATTTCCAACGGGGATTTATGACCAAATTATCAAAATCATGATAAATATAGTTCAAGATTCATGCTTTATATCTCCACACATGTAAATTCATCTTTCAAAATCATAAACTTCAAGATTTCATAATAATCATCATAAGATATGGGTTTATGCTTCTAATTCGTAAAAATCAAATAAAAATCAAGCCTTTGTAAATAAAATTACTTTTGGGCACAAGAACGAATGAGAGTTCTTGTTGAAAACCCCCACATACCTTGAATGATGAACTTTAGATCGATACTCATTTTTGTGATGTTAATCGTGCCTTTGAATAATGGTTCTTGGAGTTCTTGAACTAGGAACTTGAAATCTTGAATAAATTTACAGTATTAATGGTGAACTTTGGAGGTTCTTGAAGTTGGATGTAGGAGCTTATGGTTTTTCTTTTTGAGGAAATTTGATGAAATATAACATATAATGCTTCTAAAAGGCTTTAATATAGGGTTTGGATGGATTTTGGGTGAGGGGGAATGACCAAAATGCCCCTAAAAATAAAAAAATTCTCGAATCTATCCTTTGGTGGACTGTTTTGATAGTCTGAAGTAGATCAACCATAATATGTTACTCCGATATCCAAATTGGATGAAACCAATTTCATTAGAAAGAGGAATCTCGTATCTTTCTTTTGATATATATTATCTCACCTAGATCATTGTGTACAAGGAGTTATGATCGTTTGAAGTTGATCCAAAAAATCACTTTTGATAGGCTGAAGTAGATCGACCATAACTTTTTGCTCCGATAGACAAATTGGATGAAACCAATTTCATTGGAAAGAGGACTCGCAGAGATTTCCATTGATATATACAGTAGATCACCCAGATCATTATGTACATGGAGTTTTGATTGTTTAAAGTTGGAGTTAAAATACGCCATGCCGCAATACTTTTTCCTGCACGTTTTGCTGTTCACTACTATTCACGGTTCGATTGGAATGTTCCTAACTCGTCGCTCGGGTGTCTGTTTTGGATGATCCACATATCGTTGGAAAGGTTATTTGATACTCTACGTAATGGTGGGTCATAATCTAAGACGTTATGCATGGGAAATTTATAATTCATTCTAGAAGATAGAACCCAACATGTTTACGCACAAAATTTCAACGAAAATTTCCCGAGGTGTTACATCATCCTCCCCTTGGAAACATTCATCATCGAATGACGCTAAACATGCCAAAATTAGATAGGAAATAGAGCATACAGCTGAAACCATTCATTAGACTCATTCCCCACATTGTTTCACACTGCGAATGCAACATAGAATGCATAAATACAAGAAACTATAGCTGAACACATAATAAATGACCGTTGAACTGCTGCAACTTTTATCAAAAGTGCGTGATTAAGGAATGAACGGTACCTTTGGCTTGTCGGAGTTTACGAAAAATAGGTGCGGGTACTTGGATCATATATCCGCCTCAGCGTCCCAAGTTTCACCCTCAACAGATTGGTTTCGCCACAACACTTTGATCAAGGGAACTTCTTTGTTCCTTAGTCTTCAGACACTGAAATCAAGAATCTCAACAGGAATCTCATCAAAAGAAAGATTTTCTTGAATGTCCGCACTCACAGAGGAATCCACTACCGCCGCATTGCTAATATGCTTTTTAAGCATGGAGACATGGAATATTAGATGAACAGAGGACAACTCGGAAGGCAACTCGACCTCATAAGCTACCTTATCAACATGGCTAATAATTTTGTAAGGACCAACATAACGGGATCTAAGCTTCCCCTTCTTTTCGAATCTCTTCACCCCCCTCATGGGTGAAATTTTCAGATACAGTAGGTCACCAACTTCAAACTCAAGGTCTCTCCTTCTAACATCTGCATATGAGTTCTGACGACTCTGTGCAGTTTTCAACCTTTCCCTAATCAACTTAACTTTTTCCATAGCCTCGAATACCGAATCAAGACCACTCACAGCTGCTTCACCCACCTCGAACCAACCTATGGGTGATCTATACTCCCTCTCATATAAGGTGTCAAACGGAGCCATGCCAATACTAGAGTGGAAACTATTATTGTAAGCAAACTCTATGAACAGTAAGTGATCATACCAACTTCTCTTAAAGTCAAGTGCATAAGATACCAACATATCCTCTAAGGTCTGGATGGTCCGCTCTGCCTGACCATCGGTCTGCGGGTGAAAGAAGAACTCAAAAGCACTTGGGTACCAAGACCCTTCCGAAAAGCTTTCCGAAATTGCTAAGTGAACTGAGTACCCCTATCCGAAATGATAGACAAGGGAACTCCATGCAGTCTTAATAGCTTTCGAATATATAATCTAGCATAATACTAACCAGTATATGAAGTATGTACAGGCAACAAATGAGCATACTTAGTCAACCTATCAACCACAACCCAAATGGAATAATAATGACGTCGGGAAAGAGGTAAACTATTCACGAAATCCATATTTATCTTTACCCACTTCCAGGTGGGAATACTAAACTCTTCTCACAAGAATCGGACTAGAAGAACTTCACTTTTTTTTGGGTCAACCGAGTCATAGGAGACGCTATAGAGGAGAAACCCTCAACAAAATGGCGGTAATAGTTAGCTAAACCGAAGAATCTTCGGCTATCAGTCGGAGAAATAGGTCCAGGCCAATTTCTAACAGTTTGTCTTTTGGGGATTAACTCTAATACCCTCGAAAGAAATGATATGACCCAAAAAAACAACTGACCTTTGCCAAAACTCAAACTTACTGATCTTGGCAAACAACTTGTGATCTCTAAGGGTTTGCAAGACAGTTCAAAGATGATCAGAATGTTCATCCTTACTACGGGTGTACACCAGTATATCATCGATGAACACTATGATAAACATAACCAGATATGGTCTTAACACTCGATTCATGAGTTCCATGAAAGCTTTTGGGGCATTAGTTAACCCGAAAGACATAACAAGAAATTCAAAATGTCCATAACGAGTTGGGGAAGTGGTTTTTGGGATGTCACACTCCCTAACTTTTAGTTGGTGATAGCCGGAACGAAGATCTATCTTTGAGAAATAACTTGAACCTTGCAATTGGTCAAACAAATCATCTATTCTCGGAAGGGGGTACTTATCTTTTGTGTTGACTTTATTCAGTTGGCGGTAATCAATGCACATACGCAAAGAGAAATCTTTCAAATAACACAGGAGCACCCCAAGGAGAAACACTGGGCCTTATGAAACCCTTATCTTGCAGATCTTTGAGTTGCTCTTTCAACTCCTTAAGTTTTGCAAGGGCATACGATAAGGTGAAATAGAAATGGGCTGAGTATTGGGAAGAAGATCAATCCCGAACTTTATCTCTCTATCAGGAGGTATCCTTGGGACATCATCCAGAAAGACATTAGAAAACTCATTGACGACGTTAACAGACTGGAGAGTTGGAGTCTCAGACTTAGTGTCTTTGAATCTAACCAAATGGTAAACACAACCCTTGGAAATAAGCTTTCTGCTTTTGAGGTAAGAGATAAAATAACTCTATAAAGAATGGTAGTAGGACACTTTTTATACACTTTCTGGGCAACAATCAAATCACCCACTGGGGTAGAAACTAGGATAGGCTCAGGAATAATCTCAGGACTCATTTCAAAATTCATAGCAATCAAAGGTGTAACATGTGAGAAACTGGACGGGATCCTACAAGGCATATAGATCGAACTGCAATATACGAAGCATACCAATAAAAACATCGGGAGAGTTCTTCTGTTCCTAGAGGGACGGTAAAGCATAAAATCTATTCTGGCACTGCCCGCCAGCATTGCTAGAAGAGGCGCCCTGAACTAGGCTGGGCAATTTGTTGGAACTGGAGATAACCCCTGTTCTTACCCCAACACTCACCTAAATGAGCCCTACCATACTCAGGACATAGGGGACGATTTGACTTACTGCCAGCACTGGACTAGGACCTAGATGCATATGACCTTTTACCTTTCTCTTGCCTACCTCTAGGCACGTGAACACTAGCAGATGACAGTACTGGCATAGGCGAATCATCCTAATACTGAGGGAAAATCCCTCTCTGCGATCTAGTCTGACCCTGTCTGTACTGCTCGGACCTAGCTCTTTTAGTCCCTCTCATTCTATTTCTCTCTTTAATCTTGTCTGCCTTAATCCTTTGGGCATGAGTCATCAGCTTAGAAAGATTCATCTCACTATTCAGCATAGCAGACCTACACTGCTTAACCATATAACTAGACACTCCAGTCACAAACTTACTTATAGTAGCCCGATTATCAACCACTAAGTCAGGAGCTTACTTTGCCAACTGATTGAACTTTGGATAGTACTCCCTAACAGTCATAGAGCTCTGTCGCAGGTTCATAAGGTCTTCCACCTTCACCTCCCTCATCTCCAAAGGGAAAAACTTATCTAGGAATGTATCCTGGAACTCTTGCCAAGTTGTAGGAACAACTCCCTCACCTCTACCTTTCCTCCAAGCGACAACCCATTCATAAGCAAGGTCTTTTAATATATACGCAGCCAACTCCACACTATATTCGTCAGATACATGCATCACCTGAGTAATCTTCCGCACCTCTTCTAAAAACAACCATGAATCCTTATCAGACTTGGACCCATAGAATTCTCGCAGATTCATCCGCATGAAGTCACGGATCCTGGCAGCAGCTGAATTACCTCCCTACTGCTGTAGAGCCGGGGTTGAGTTGGCCTGAACATTTGCAGTAATAACTTAGGCCAGTGCCTGAAAGGCTACCCAAAATTCACCTTGAGACACGTTTTCATTCAATGGGTCAGCAGGTTGAGGTTGCTGACTATCATTATTTCTTCTTGCTTGACGTGGAGACATTTTTCTGAAAGAGGAAAGCATGAATCAATAGCAGAGAGAGACACTTTAAGCACGATAGACTTCTAAAAGAACGAATCACACTTTTTTCCAAAAAGGTCTTATAGCCTCTTGCTCATAGATGTGGTGCACTACACACCGATGATCAAGACTCTACTTAACGCAGCTTGTTAGACTCCCTAGGACACCATTAAATCTTAGGCTCTGATACTAAGTTTGTAACTCCCCAGAAAATGGGTCTCGGAGCATCACGCGGTGCTTGACTGACCCCTTTAGTCTGACTAAACTAGCATCTTAGTATTGATTTCCCTTCTCTACCAAATCTAGGGAGGATTCGAAACTACTCTGAACCCCTGTACTACCTTCAGAAGAGTCAAACAACCTAAACCCCAATCTAGCCAAACGATGTACATCACTAGCCAACTCTTTCGTACCTTCTACCACTTGCGAAACACTACCCATGGACACTTTACTTAAGGTATCTTCCATAACATTAGCCTTCACCCTGATGGTACAACACACTTATATCATAGTTCTTTAATAATTCTAACCATCGTTTCTGCCTAAGATTCAATTCTCTCTAGGTAAACAGATACTACAGACTCTTATGATAAGTAAAAACATCAACATGGACACCATACAAATAGTGTCTCTAGATTTTCAAAGCAAACACAACAACAGCCAACTCAAGGTCATGGGTGGGGTAATTTTTCTAATGGGATTTCAACTGTCTAAAAGAATAAGCTATCACCTTACCCTTCTGTATCAATACACAACCCAACATAACTCTCGAAGCATCACAGTACACCATAAAACCATCAACACTATCAGGCAAAGTCAAAACAGGGGCTGAAGTGAGTCGAGTCTTCAACTCCTGAAAACTCTTCTCACAAGAATCGGACCACAAGAACTTCACTTTTTTTAGGGTCAACCGAGTCATAGGAGACGCTATAGAGGAGAAACCCTCAATAAAATGGCGGTAATAGCCAACTAAACCCAAGAAACTTCAGATATCAGTCGGAGAAATAGGTCCAGGCCAATTTCTAACAGCTTCGGTCTTTTGGGGATTAACTCTAATACCCTCGAAAGAAATGATATGACCCAGAAAAGCAACTAACCTTTGCCAAAACTCACACTTACTAAACTTGGCAAACAACTTGTGATCTCTAAGGGTTTGCCAGACAGTTCAGAGATAATCAAAATGTTCATCCTCACTACGGCAGTACACCAGTATATCATCGATGAACACTATGATAAACATATCCAGATATGGTGTTAACACTCAATTCATGAGTTCCATGACTGCTGTTGGGGCATTAGTTAACCTGAAAGACATAACAAGAAACTTAAAATGTCCATAACTAGTTTGGGAAGCAATTTTTGGGATGTCACACTCCCTAACTTTGAGTTGATGATAGTCGGAATGAAGGTCTATCTTTGAGAAATAACTTGAACCTTGCAATTGGTCAAACAAATCATCTATTCTCGGAAGGGGGGTACTTATTTTTTATGATGACTTTATTCAGTTTGCGTTAATCAATGCACATACGCAAAGAGCAATCTTCTTTCTCAGAAATAACACAGGAACACCCCAAGGAGAAACACTGGGCTTTATGAAATGCTTATCTTGTAGATCTTTCAGTAGCTCTTTCAACTACTTAAGTTTTGTTGGGCCATACGGTAAGGTGAAATTGAAATGGGCTGAGTATCGGGAAGAAGATCAATCCCGAACTCTATATCTCTATTAGGAGGTATACTTGGGGGATCATCCAGAAAGACATCAGATAACTTATTGACGACGTTAATGGACTCGAGAGTTGGAGTCTCAGACTTAGTGTCTTTGAATCTAACAAAATGGTAAACATAGCCCTTGGAAATAAGCTTTCTAACTTTGAGGTAAGAGATAAAATAAATCTATGAAGAATGGTAATAGGACACTTTTTCTATACTTTCTGGGCAACAATCGAATCACCCACTTGGGTAGAAACTAGGATAGGCTCTGGAATAATCTCAGGACTCATTTCAAAATACACAGCAATCAAAAGTGTAACATATGAGAAACTGGATCCAGGATACTACAAAGCATACAGATCAAACTAAAATATACGAAGCATACCAGTAACAACAATAGGAAACTTCTCTTATTCCTGGAAGAACGGTAAAGCATAGAATCTATTCTGGCACTGCCCGCCAGCATTACTAGAAGAGGTGCCCTGAGCTGGGGCTGGGCGATTTGCTAAAACTGGAGACAACCCCTCTTCTCACCCCAACACTCACCCGAATGAGCCCTACCATACTTAGGACACAGGGGACGATTTGACTTACTGCCAGCACTGTACTGGGACCTAGATGCATATGACCTGCTACCTTTCTCCTACCTACCTCTAGGCACGTGAGCACTAGCAGATGAAGGTGCTGGCATAGATGAACAATCCTGATACTGAGGGCGAATTCTTCCCTGTGATCTGGTCTGACCATATCTGAACTGCTCGGACCTAGCTCTCTTATTCCCTCTCATTCTATCTCTCTCCTTAATCTTGTTTACCTCAATCTATTAGGCATGAGTCATTATCCTAGGAAGATTCATCTCACTATTCAGCATAGCAGACCTACACTACTTAACCACAAAACTAGACACTCCAGTCACAAATTTACTTATACTAGTCACAGGTTCATCAAATCTTCCACCTTCACCTCCCTCATCTCCAAAGGGTAAAACTTATCCAGGAATATATCCTGGAACTCTTGATAAGTTGTAGGGACAACTCCCTCACCTCTACCTTTCCTCCAAGCAATAACCCATTCATAAGCAAGGTCTTTCAACCTATACGCAGCCAACTCCACACTATGTTCCTCATATACATGCATCACCTAAGTAATCTTCCGCACCTCCTCTACAAATAATTGTGGATCCACATTAGACTTGGACCCATAGAATTCTGGCAGATTATCCGCATGAAGTCACGGATCCTGGCAGCAGCTGAATTACCTCCCTGCTACTGTGGAGCCAGGCTCGGGTTGGCCTAAATAATTACAGTAACAGCTTGGGTCAGCTCCTGAAAGGTTACCCAAAATTGTGCATGAGACACGTTTTCATTCAATGGGTTAGCGGGTTGAGGTTGTTGACCATCATTATTTCTTCTCGCTTGACGTGGAGGCATTTTTCTGAAAGAGGAGAGCACGAGTCAATAGCAGAGATAGACACTTTAAGCAAGATAGACTTCTAAAAGAAAGAATCACACTTTTTTCCTAAAATTTCTTGTAGCCTCTTGCTCATAGATGTGCCGTGCTACACACTGATGATCACGACTCTAATTAACGCGGCTTGTCAGACTACCTAGGACACCTTCAAATCTTAGGCTCTGATACAAAGTTTGTAACACCTCGGAAAATGGATCTCGGAGCTTGACACGATGCTTGAGGCTATGAGTAGCCCCAAGCTAACCCTTTGAGCCATTTTCATTCAGATCAACACAAATCAATAGGGTTTTGATAAATAACCCTCAAATATAAACAGAGTAATCATCATCCAAGAATAAACGAATTTCAGAAAGATAAAAAAATATGACTTATTAGTCAACTCCCAACATCTATACTAGTCTGACACGACTCTAAGAAAATCAATAAAACCAGCGAGCCATTGAAATATGCCCCAACTGAATCATACTCAGTTATAAAATGTAAATAATTCCGTGAAACCAACATCAGACATCACATCCTCGGAACATGAGGACTCACCACAACAGAAGATATAGAATGGCATGCCCAAAAAATCAGTGTCGAACCTGTAAGTGAGTAACTGAACCTACATTCTCAGAAAATGCAGCCCACATCCAAAGATGTGGGTCAGTACCATAGAAAGGAAGCGAGTATATGGGGGTGTATGCAGTTGTATAAACATCATCCTCATAAATATTTATAAGAAATATACAGGATATATGAAAGACTCACATAGCCCGAAGAAAACCATCATAATCATAAGAGGATGAAACAAGTACAATAACACATGTGAGTCATCATATAATTTGTCAATCACATTCAGTTCATCAAGAATATCAATTCTCATAATGTAAATATCATTTAAATCTTTCAAAAGAATAACTTTCACAATTCACCTTTCAAATCACTTCACCATTCACCATAGACACAAGGAAACACACACACACTGGGAGATCCTATAACCGACATAAACCATGTGAGCTACATGGAGTCCAATGTACAACACACATTGGGGAGAGCCGTCCTATCCTTGCCATCGGAGCAGGACTATCGATATTAAATCCACACAAACTAGTAATCACTATATAAATCAGCCTGAGGCTCACTATTATGGGGGAACGTAGTTCTAGCGAAGTAAGGTCTCTTTATACCTCCCACTCAGTGCTAAAGATTTCTCCCGGACGTAGCTCAGATTATTTCAAAGACAATCGACAACAAAATAATTTCAGTAAATTATAAATATACATCGGGAGCCATCATGCTTCCCATCTATCAAAACCAACCAAGTTGTGGATTTCTTTGATAATTGATTTCAAAATAATTCCATTAAGACCAAAAGGGAAAATCATTCAAAATATCTCAAATATTCAACATTAACGTTCCTATAACACACACTTTCTATAAAAAACACAATTTCCAATGGGGATTCACGACCCAAATATCAAAATCATGATAAATATCATTCAAGATTCATGCTTTATATCTCCACAAATGTAAATTCATCTTTCAAACTCATAAACATCAAGATTTCATAATAATCATCATAAGATATGGGTTCATGCTTCAAATTCATAAAAATCAAATAAAAATCATGCCTTTGTAAAGTAAATTACTTTTGGGCACAGGAACGAAAGAGAGTTCTTGTTGAAAACCCCCACATAACTTGCATGATGAACTTTAGATCGATACTGATTTTTGAGATGTTAATCATTCCTTTGAATGATTGTTCTTGGAGTTCCTGAACTAGGAACCTGGAATCCTTAATAAATTTGCAGAATTAATGGTGAACTTTTGAGGTTTTTGAAGTTGGATGTAGGAGCTTAGGTTTTCTTTTTTAGGGAATTTGATGAAATATACCATATAATGCTTCTAATAAGCTTTAATATTGGGTTAGGATGGATTTTGAGTGAGGGGGAATTACCAAAACACCCCTAAATATCAAAAAATTCTTGAATCTGTCCTTTGGTGGACTAATTTGATAGTCTGAAGTAGATCAACCATATCATTTTACTCCGATATCCAAATTGGATGAAACCAGTTTCATTAGAAAGAGGACTCTCATATCTTTACATTGATATATAGTATCTCACCAAGATCATTGTGTACGAGGAGTTATAATACTTTGAAGTTGACCAAAAAATTTACATTTGATTAGCTGAAGTAGATCGACCATAACATTTTGCTCCAATAGGGAAATTGAATGAAACCAATTTCATTGGAAAGAGGATTTGCAAAGATTTATGTTGATGTATAGTAGATCACCCAGATAATTATGTACAAGGATTTACGATTGTCTAAAGTTGGAGTAAAAATACGCCAGGCCTCAATACTTTTTCCTGCACGTTTTACTGTTCACTACTATTCACGGTTCCATTGGAATGTTCATAACTCGTCGCTCAGGTGTCCGTTTTGGATGATCCACATATCGTTGGAAAGCTTATTCGATACTCTAAGCAATGGTGGGTCATAATCTAAGACAATCTGCTTGGAAAATTTATAATTTATTCAAGAAGATAGATCCCAACACGTTTACGTACAAAATTTTAACAAAACATTTCTCGGGGTATTACATCATCCCCCTCTTGGAAACATTCGTCCTCGAATGATGTTAGACATGCCAAAATTAGATAAAGAATAGAGCATACAGCTGAAACCATTCGTTAGACTCATCACCACATCGTTTCTCACTCTGAATGCAACATAGAATGCAACAATTCAAGAAACTATAGCTTAACACATAATAAATGACCGATGAACTGCTGCAACTTTTATAAAAAAGTGCATGACTTAGGAAAGAATGGTACCTTCGGCTTGATCGGATTTCGCGGAAAATAGGTGCGGGTACTTGGATCGCATATCTACCTCAGCTTCCCAAGTTGCACCCTCAACAGATTGGTTTTGCCACAACACCTTTATCAAGGGAACTTCTTTGTTCCTTATTCTTCAGATAGTGAAATAAAGAATCTCAACAGGAATCTCATCAAAAGAAAGATTTTCTTGAATGTCCGCATTCACAGAGGAATCCACTACCACAACAACATCGCTAATATGCATTCTAAGCATGGACATAGAATATTGGATGAACAGAGGATAACTCGAAAGTCAACTCGACCTCATTAGCTCTTTTATCAACATGGCTAAAAATTTTGTAAGGATCAACCTAACCCAACTCTCGAAGCATCACAGTACACCACAGAACCATCAACACCATCAGGCAAAGTCAAAACAGGGGCTGAAGTGAGTCGAATCTTCAACTCCTAAAAACTATTCTCGCAAGATTCAGACCACAAGAACTTCACTTTCTTTTGGGTCAACCGAGTCATAGGAGACTTTATAGAAGAGAAACCCCCAACAAAATGGCGGTAATAGCCAGCTAAACCCAAGAAACTTCGTATATCAGTCAGAGAAATAGGTCCAGGACAATTTCTAACAGCTTCGGTTATTTGGGGATTAACTCTAATACCCTCGAAAGAAATGATATGACCCAGAAAAGCAACTGACCTTATCCAAAACACATACATACTGAACTTGGCAAACAACTTGTGATTTCTAAGCGTTTGCAAAACAGTTCAGAAATAATCAGAATGTTCATCCTTACTACGAGAGTACACCAGTATATCATTGATTAACACTGTGATAAACATATTCAGATATGGTCTAAACACTCGATTCATAAGAGGCATGAAAGCTACTGGGGCATTAGTTAACACGAAAGACATAACAAGAAACTCAAAATGTGCATAACGAGTTTGGGAAATGGGTTTTGGGATGTCACACTCCCTAACTTTGAGTTGATGATAGTCGGAACGAAGGTCTATCTTTGAGAAATAACTTGAACCTTGCAATTGGTCAAAGAAATCATCTATTCTCAGAAGGGGGTAATTTTTTTTATGGTGACTTTATTCAGTTGGCGGTAATCAATGCACATACGCAAAGAGCCATCTTTCTTTCTCACAAATAACATAGGAGCACCCCAAGGAGAAACACTGGGCCTTATGAAACCCTTATCTAGTAGATCTTTGAGTTACTCTTTCAACTCCTAAAGTTTTACAGCGGCCATATAGTAAGATAAAATAGAAATGGGCTGAGTATCGGGAAGAAGATCAATCCCGAACTCTATCTCTCTATCAGGAGGTATCCTTGGGAGATCATCCGAAAAGACATCAAAAAACTCATTGACGACGTTAAAAGACTGGAGAGTTGGAGTCTCAGACTTAGTTTCTTTAAATATAACCAAATGGTAAATACACCCCTTAGAAATAAGCTTTCTAGCTTTGAGGTAAGAGATAAAATGACTCTATGAAGAACGGTAATAGGACACTTTTTATACACTTTCTGGGAAACAATCGAATCACCCACCGGGGTAGAAACTAGGATAGGCTTAGGAATAATCTCAGGACTCATTTCAAAATTTACAGCAATCAAAGGTGTAACATATGTGAAACTAGATACAGGATCCTACAAAGCATACACATCGAACTGAAATATATGAAGCATACCAGTAACAACATTAGGAGAGTTCTCCTATTCCTGGCGGGACGGTAAAGCATAGAATCTATTTTGGTGCTGCCCGCCAGCATTGCTAGAAGAGGCGCCCTAAGCTGGGGCTGGGTGATTCGCTGTAACTGGAGACAACCCCTCTTCTCACCCCAACACTTACCTGAATGAGCCCTACCACACTTCGCACACAGGGGATGATTTGACTTACTGCTAGCACTGTACTGGGACCTGGATGCATATGACCTATAACCTTTCTCCTTCCTACCTATAGGCATGTGAGCACTAGCAGATGACGGTGCTGGCATAGATGAATAATCCTGATACTGAGGGCGAATCCCTCTCTGCGATCTAGTCTTACCCTGTCCGTACTGCTCGAACCTAGCTCTCTTATTCCCTCTCATTCTATCTCTCTCCTTAATCTTGTATGCCTCAATCCATTAGACATGAGTCATCAACCTAGAAAGATTCATCTCACTATTCAGTATAGCAGACCTACACTGCTTAACCACATAACTAGACACTCCAGTCACAAACTTACTTATACTAGCCCGATTATCAGGCACTAAGTCAGGAGCATACTTGGCCAACTGATTGAACTTTAGGTAGTACTCCCTAACAGTGATAGAGCCCTGTCGTAGGTTCATAAACTCTTCCACCTTCACCTCCCTTATCTCCAAAGGGAAAAACTTATCCAGGAATATATCCTGGAACTTTTGCCAAGTTGTAGGGATAAATCCCTCACCTCTACCTTTTCACCAAGCAACAACCCATTCATAAGCATGGTCTTTCAACATATACGCAGCCAACTCCACACTATGTTCCACTGATACATGCATCACCAGAGTAATCTTCTGTACCTCCTCTAAAAATAATCGTGGATCCTTATCAAACATGGACCCATAGAATTCTGGTGGATTCATCCGTATGAAGTCATAGATTTTGGCAGAAGCTGAATTAGCTCCCTGCTGCTGTGGAGCCAGGGTCGGGTTGGCCTGAACATTTGCAGTAATAGCTTGGGCCAGCGCCTTAAAGGCTACCCAAAATTCATCATGAGACACATTTTCATTCAATGGGTCAGCGGGTTGAGGTTGCTGACCATCATTATTTCTTCTCGCTTGACGTGGAGGCATTTTTCTGAAAGAGGAGAGCACGAATCAATAGAAGAGAGAGACACTTTAAGCACGATAGACTTCTAAAAGAAAGAATCACACTTTTTTCCTAAAACATCCTGTAGCCTCTTGCTCATAGATGAGGTGCGCTACTCACCGATGATCAAGACTCTACTTAACGTGGCTTGTCAGACTCCCTAGGACACCTAAAAACCTTAGGCTCTGATACCAAGTTTGTAACGCCCCGAAAAATGGGTATCAGACAGTCACACGGTTCTTGAGGCTACGAGTAGCCCCAAGCTAACCCTTTGAGCAATTTTTATTCAGTTTAACACAAATCAATAGGGTTTTCAAAAATAACCCTCAAATATCAACAGAGTGATCATCATCCAAGAATAAAAGAATTTCAGATAGATAACAAAATACGACTTATTTGTCAACTCTCAACATCTATATCATTAGAAAGAGGACTCTCATATCTTTACATTGATAAATAGTATCTCACCAAGATCATTGTGTACGTGGAGTTATGATCATTTAAAGTTGACCAAAACATTTGCATTTGATATGCTGAAGTAGATCGACCGTAACTTTTTGGTCCGATAGACAAATTGGATGAAACCAAATTCATTGGAAAGAGGATTTATAGATATTTCTGTTGATGTATAGTAGATCAATCAGATCATTACATGCAAGGATATATGATTGTGTAAAGTTGGAGCAAAACTACGCCAGACCTCAGTACTTTTTCCTGCATGTTTTACTGTTCACTACTATTCACGATTCGATAGGAATGTTCATAACTCGTCGCTCAGGTGTCCATTTTGGATGATCCATATATCGTTGGAAATCTTATTCGATACTCTACGTAATGGTGCGTCATAATCTGAGATATTCTGCATGGAAAATTTAAAATTCATTCTAGAAGATAGATCCCAACACGTTTACGCACAAAATTTCAATGAAAAATTTTCTGAGGTATTACATCATCCCCCCCTTGGAAACATTCATCCTCAAATGACATTAGACATGCCAAAATTAGATAGGGAATAGAGCATACAGCTAAAACCATTCGTTAGACTTATCGCCTCATCGTTTCTCACTCTGAATGCAACATAGAATGCGTAAATTCAAGAAACTATAGGTGAACACATAAGAAATGACCGCTGAACTGCTGCAACTTTTATCAAAAGTGCATGATTTAGGAAAGAACGGTACCTTTGGCTTGATCGGAGTTCTCGGAAAATAGGTATGGGTACTTGGATCGCATATTCGCCTTAGCTTCCCAAGTTGCACCCTCAACAGATTGGTTTCTCCATAACACCTTGATCAAGGGAACTTCTTTGTTCCTTAGTCTTCAGACACTGAAATCAAGAATCTCAATAGGAATCTCATCAAAAGAAAGATTTTCTTGAATGTCCGCACTCACAGAGGAATCCACTACCACAGCATCTCTAATATGCTTTCTAAGAATGGAGTCATTGAATATTGGATTAAAAGAGGACAACTCGAAAGGCAACTCGACCTCATAAGCTACTTTATCAACATGGCTAAGAATTTTGTAAGGACCAACATAACGGGGACTAAGCTTCCCCTTCTTTCCGAATCTCTTCACCCCTTTCTTGGGTGAAATTTTTAGATACACTAGGTCACCAACTTCAAATTCAAGGTCTCTCCTCCCATATAACGCTTCAAATAGAGCCATGCCAACTCTAGAGAGGAAACTGTTATTGTAAGAAAACTCTATCAACAGTAAGTGATCATCCCAACTTCCTTTAAAGTCAAGTGCACAAGATCTCAACATATTCTCTAAGGTCTGGATGGTCCGCTCAGCCTGACCATCGGTCTACGGGTGAAAAGCACAACTCAAAAGCACTTGGGTACCAAGACCCTTCTGAAAAGCTTTCTGAAATTGCGAAGTGAACTGAGTACCCCTATCCAAAATGATAGACAAGGGAACTCCATACAGTCTGACTAGCTCTCAGATATACAATCTAGCATAATCCTCAGTAGTATATCAAGTATAAGCAGGCTAGAAAAGAGCTAACTTAGTCAACTTATCAACCACAACCCAAATGGAATCATGATGGCTCGGGAAAGAGGTAAACCAATCAAGAAGTACATATTTATCTTTTCCCACTTCCAGGTGGGACTACTAAACTCTTGCATTATACCACCAGGTGTTTGGTGTTCAACCTTAACTTGTTGGCATGTTGTACACTTAGCTACAAAGGCTGCTATGTTTTTTTTCATGCCACTCCACCAATAGATTTTCCGCAAGTCTTGGTACATCTTGGTGGCACCAGGATGAATAAAATATTGCTCCCCATGTGCTTCAACCATAATCCTCTGTCTCAGACCATTAATATTCAGGACACACAATTTACCCTGCAATCTCAACACACCATCTCCACCTTGGGAGAAAGCCTCTACTTTTTGGTCCTTGACTGACTCCTTTAGTCTGACCAAACTAGCATCTAAGTATTGCTTTTCCTTCACTTCCAAAACCAGGGAGGATTCGAAACTACTCTGAACCCCTATACTACCTTCAGCAGAGTCAAACAACCTAACCCATAATCTAGCCAAACGATTTACATCACGAGCCAACTCTTTCTTACCTTCTACAACATGCGAAACACTACCTATCGCTACTTTACTTAAGGCATCCGCCACGACATTGGCCTTGCCCCTGATGGTACAACACACTCATATCATAGTTCTTTAACAATTCTAACCATCGTCTCTGCCTAAGATTCTATTCTCTCTGGGTAAACACATACTGCAGACTCTTATGATAAGTGAAAACATCAACATGGCTACCATACAAATAGTGTCTCCAGATTTTCAAAGCAAGCACAATAGCATCCAACTCAAGGTCATGGGTGGGGTAATTTTCTAATGGGGTTTCAACTGTCTAAAAGCATAAGCTATCACCTTACCCTTCTGCATTAATACACAACCAAAACCAACTCTCGAAGCATCACAGTACACCACAAATGCATCAACACCTTCAGGCAAAGTCAAAAAAGGGGCTGAAGTGAGTCGAGTCTTCAACTCCTGAAAACTCTTCTCATAAGAATCGGACCACAAAAACTTCACTTTCTTTTGGGTCAACCGAGTCATAGGAGATGCTATAGAGGAGAAAACCTCAACAAAATGGCGGTAATAGTCGGCTAATCCCAAGAAACTTTGGATATCAGTCGAAAAAATAGGTCCAGGACAATTTCTAACAGCTTCAGTCTTTTGGGGATTAACTCTAATACCCTCGAAAGAAATGATATGACCCAGAAAAATAATTGACCTTAGCCAAAACTCACACTTACTGAACTTGGTAAACAACTTGTGATTTCTAAAGGTTTGCAAGACATTTCAAAGATGATCAGAATGTTCATCCTTACTACGGGAGTACACCAGTATATCATCGATGAACACTATGATAAACATATATAGATATGGTCTGAACACTCGATTCATGAGGTCCATAAAAGATGTTGGGGCATTAGTTAACCCGAAAGACATAACAAGAAACTTAAAATATGCATAATGAGTTCGGAAAGCGGTTTTTGGGATTTCACACTCCCTAACTTTGAGTTAATGATAGTCGGAACGAAGGTCTATCTTTGAGAAATACCTTGAACCTTTCAATTGGTCAAAGAAATCATCTATTCTCAAAAGGGGGTACTTTTTTTATGGTGACTTTATTCAGTTGGCGCAAATCAATGCACATACGCAAAGAGCCATCTTTCTTTCTCAAAACAACACAAGAGCAACCCAAGGAGAAACACTGGCCCTTATTAAACCCTTATCTAGTAGATCTTTGAGTTGCTCTTTCAGCTTCTTAAGTTTTGCAGGGGCCATATGGTAAGATGAAATAGAAATGGGCTGAGTATTGGGAAGAAGATCAATCCCGAACTCTATCTCTCTATCAAGAGGTATCCTTGGGAGATCATTTGGAAAGACATCAGAAAACTCACTAACGACGTTAACAGACTGGAGAGTTGGAGTCTCAAACTTAGTGTCTTTGAATCTAACCAAATGGCAAATACACCTTTTGGAAATAAGCTTTCTAGCTTTGAGGTAAGAGATAAAATAACTCTATGAAGAACGGTCACATGACACTTTTTATACACTTTCTGGGCAACAATCAAATCACCCACTGGTGTAGAAACTAGGATAGGATCGGGAATAATCTCAGGAGTCATTTCAAAATTCACAGCAATCAAAGGTGTAACATATGAGAAACTGGATGCAGGATCCTACAAAGCATACACATCAAACTGAAATATACGAAGCATACTAGTAACAACATCGAGAGAGCTCTCCTATTCCTGGCGAGATGGTAAAGCATAGAATCTATTCTGGCGCTGTCTGCCAGAATTGCTAGAAGAGGTGCCCTGAGATGGGGCTAGGCAATTCGCCGGAACTGGAGACAACCCCTCTTCTCACCCCAACACTCACCCGATTGAGCCCTACCACACTTAGGACACAGAGGACGATTTTACTTACTACCAGCACTGTACTGGGACCTGGATACATATGACCTACTACCTTTCTCCTGCCTATCTCTAGGCACGTGAGCAGTAGAAGATGACGGTGCTGGCATAGATGAACAATCCTGATACTAAGGGCGAATCCCTCCCTGCGATCTAGTCAGACCCTGTTCGTACTATTCGAACCAAGCTTTCTTATTCCCTCTTATTCTATCTCTCTCCTAAATCTTATCTGCCTCAATCTGTTAGGCATGAGTCATTAGCCTATAAAGATTCATCTCACTATTCAGCATAGCAGACCTACACTGCTTAACGATATATCTAGATACTTCAGTCAAAAACTTACTCATACTAGCCCGATTATCATCCTCTAAGTCAGGAGCATACTTGGCCAACTGATTGAACTTTAGATAGTACTCCGTAACAGTCATAGAGCCCTATCGCAGGTTCATAAAACTTCTACCTTCACCTCCCTCATCTCTAAAGGAAAAAACTTATCCAGGAATGTATCCTGGAACTCTAGCCAAGTTGTAGGGAGAACTCCCTCACCTCTAACTTTCCTCCAAGCAACAACCCATTCATAAGCAAGGTCTTTCAACCTATACGCAGCCAACTCCACACTATGTCTCTCGGATACATGCATCACCTGAGTAATCTTCCGCACCTCTTCTAAAAACAACCGTGGATCCTCATCAGACTTGGACCCATAGAATTCTGGTGGATTCATCTGCATGGAGTCACGGATCCTGATAGTAGCTGAATTACCTCCCTGCTGCTGTAGAGCTAGGGTCGGGTTGGCTTGAACATTTGCAGTAACAACTTGGGTCATCGCCTGAAAGGCTACCCAAAATTCAGCATGAGACACATTTTCATTCAATGGGTCAGCGGGTTGAGGTTGCTGACCATCATTATTTCTTCTCGCTTGATGTGGAGGCATTTTTCTGAAAGAGGGGAACACGAATCAATAGCAGAGAGAGACACTTTAAGCACGATAGACTTCTAAAAGAAAGAATCACACTTTTTTCCTAAAACGTCTTGTAGCCTCTTTCTCATAGATGTGCCGTGCTACACACCGATGATTACGACTCTAATTAATGTGGCTTGTCAAACTACCTGGGATACCTTAAAACCTTAGGCTCTGATACCAAGTTTGTAACGCCGCAGAAAATAGGTCTCGTAGCGTCACTTGGTGCTTGAGGCTACTAGTAGCCCCAAGTTAACCCTTTGAGCCATTTTCAGTCAGTTCAACACAAATCAATAGGGTTTCCATTAATAACCCTCAAATATCAATAGAGTAATCATCATCCAAGCATAAAATAATTTCAGAAAGATAACAAAATACGACTTATTTGTCAACTCCCAACATCTATACTTGTCTGACAAGACTCTAAGAAAATCAATAAAACGAGCTAGCCATTGAGATTTGCCCCAACTGAATCATAGTCAATTGTTAAATCTAAACAATTCGGTGAAATCAACATCAGGCATTACATCCTCGAAATATGAGGACTCACCATAACAGAGAATGTAGAATACCGTGACGGAAGAGTCACTGTCAAACTTATAACTGAGCACCTAAACCTATATTCTGAGAAAATGCAGCCCACATCTGATGATCTGGGTTAGTACCATGAAAATGAACCGAGTATATGGGGGTGTATGGAGTTGTATAAAGATTATCATCATAACTATTTATAGGAAATATAGACGATGTATGAAAGACTCACATAGCTCGAAGAAAATCATCATAATCATGAGAGGATGAAACAAGTACAATAACACATGTGAGTCGTCATATTATTTGTCAATCACTTTCATTTCATCAAGAATATCAATTCTAATAATGTAAATATCATTTAAATCGTTCAAAAGAATAACTTTCACAATCCACTTTCAACTCACTTCACCTTTCACCATAGACAAAAGGAAACACACACACACTGGGAGATCCTATAACCGACATAAACCATTTGAGCTACATGGAGTCCAACGTACAACCCACATTGGGAAGAGCCATCCTATCCTTGCCATTGGAGTATGACTATCGATATCAAATCCATACAAACTAGTGATCACTATATAAATTAACCTCAGGCTCACTCCTATGGGGGCACGTAGTTTTAGGGAAGTAAGTTAGCTTTATATCTCCCACTCGGTGCTAAAGATTTCTCCCGGACTTAGCTTAGATCATTTCAAAGAAAATCCACAACAAAACAATTTTAGCAATTTATAAATATACATCGGGAGCCATCATGCTTCCCATCTATCAAAATCAACCACGTTGTGGATTTCTTTCACACTCAAGTTTAAAATAATTCCATTAAGACCAAAAGGGAAAATCATTCAAAATATTTCAAATATTCAACATCAACGTGCTTATAACACACACTTTCTCAAAAAAACACAATTTCCAATGGGGATTCACAACCCAAATATCAAAATCATGATAAATATCGTTCAAGATTCATGCTTTATATCTCCACGCATGTAAATTCATCTTTCAAAATCATAAACATAAAGATTTCATAATAATCATCATAAGATATGGGTTCATGCTTCAAATTCGTAAAAATCAAATAAAAATCATGCCTTTGTAAAGAAAATTACTTTTGGGCATAAGAACGAAAGAGAGTTCTTGTTGAAAACCCCCATATACCTTGAATGATGAACTTCAGATCGATACTCGTTTTTGAGATGTTAATTGTGCCTTTTAATGATGGTTCTTGGAGTTCTTGAACTAAGAACTTGGAATCTTTAATAAATTTGAAGAATTAATGGTGAACTTTGGAGGTTCTTGAAGTTGGATGTAGGAGCTTAGGGTTTTCTTTTTGAGGGAATTTGATGAAATATAACATATATTTCTTCAACTAAAAATCAAAAAATTCTTGAATCTGTCCTTCGATGGACTGTTTTGATAATCTGAAGTAGATCACCATAACGTTTTACTCCGATATCCAAATTGGATGAAACCAATTTCATTAGAAAGAGGACTCTCATATGTTTCCATTGATATATAGTGTCTCACCAAGATCATTGTGTATGAGGAGTTATGATCGTTTGACGTTGACCCAAAAACTCGTGTTTGATAGGCTAAAGTAGATCGACCATAACTTTTTGCTCCGATAGAAAAATTGGATGAAACCAATTTCATTGGAAAGAGGATTTGCAGAGATTTCTTTCGATGTATAGTAGATCACCCAAATCATTACGTTCAAAGATTTATGATCATTTAAAGTTGGAGCGAAAATATGCCAGGCCTCGGTATTTTTCCTGCACATTTTACTGTTCACTACTATTCACGATTCGATTGGAATGTTCATAACTCGTTGTTCAGGTGTCCATTTTGGATGATCCACATATCGTTGGAAATATTATTTGATACTCTACACAATGGTGGGTCATAATCTAAGACATTCTGTGCGGAAAATTTATGATTCATTCTAGAAGATAGATCCCAACATTTTTATGCACAAAATTTCAACAAAAACTTTCTCGGGATATTACATCATCCCCATGGAAACATTCGTCCTCAAATGACGCTAGATATGCCAAAATTATATAGGGAATATAGCATACAATTGAAACCATTCATTAGACTCATCACCATATCGTTTCTCACTCCGAATGCAACATAGAATGCATAAATTCAAAAAACTATAGCTAAACAATTAATAAATGACCGCTGAACTGCTGTAACTTTTATCAAAAGTACATGATTTAGGAAATAACGGTACCTTTGGCTTGATCGGAGTTCGCGATACTTGGATCGCATATCCGCCTCTGCTTCCCAAGTTTCACCCTCAACAGATTGGTTTCGCCACAACACCTTGATCAAGGGAACTTTTTTGTTCCTTAGTCTTCAGACACTGAAATCAAGAATCTCAACATGAATCTCATCAAAAGAAAGATTTTCTTGAAATGTCAGCACTCACAGAGGAATCCACTATCACAGCATCGCTAATATGCTTTATAACCTTAGAGACATGGAATATTGGATGAACAGTGGACAACTCAGAAGGAAACTTGACCTCATAAGCTACCTTATCAACATGGCTAAGAATTTTGTAAGGACCAACATAACGGGGACTAAGCTTCCCCTTCTTTGAGAATCTCTTCACCCCCCTCATAGGTGAAATTTTCAGATACACTAGGTCACCAACTTCAAACTCAAGGTCTCTCCTTGTAATATCTGCATATGACTTCTGACGACTCTGCGCAGTTTTCAACCTTTCCCTAATAAATTTAACTCTTTCCATAGCCTTGAATACCGAATCAAGACCACTCAAAGCCGCTTCACCCACCTCGAACCAACCTATGGGTGATCTACACTTCCTCCCATATAACGCTTCAAACGGAGCCATGCCAACACTAAAGTGGAAACTATTATTGTAAGCAAACTCTATCAACAGTAAGTGATCATCCCAACTTCCCTTAAAGTCAAGTGCACATGATGTAAACATATCCTCTAAGGTCTGGATGGTTCACGCAGCCTGACCATCGGTCTACGGGTGAAAAGCAGAACTCAAAAGCACTTGGGTACCAAGACCTTTCTGAAAAGCTTTTCGAAATTGTGAAGTGAACTGAGTACCCCTATCCAAAATGATAGACAAGGAAACTCCATGTAGTCTGACTAGCTCTCAGATATATAATCTAGCATAATCCTCAGCAGTATATGAAGTATGAACAGGCAAGAAATGAGCAGACTTAGTCAACCTATCAACCACAACCCAACCCAAAGTACATATTTATCTTTTCCCACTTCTAGGTGGGAATACTAAAATATTGCATCATACCACCAGGTCTTTGGTGTTCAACCTTAAACTATTGGCATGTTGCACACTTAGCTACAAAGGCGGCTATATCTTTCTTCATGCCACTCCACCAATAGATTTCCTGCAAGTATCGGTACATATTGGTGGTACCAGGATGAATAGAATATTGAGCCCCATGCGCTTCAGCCATAATCGTCTATCTCAGATCATTAACATTGGGGACACACAATTTACCCTGTAATCTCAACACACCATCTCCCCCTTGAGAGAAAGCGTCTACTTTTTGGTCCTTGACTTACTCCTTTAGTCTGACTAAACTAGCATCTAAGTATTGCTTTTCCTTCACTTTAGAAACCAGGGAGGATTCAGAACTACTCTGAACCCCTATATTACCTTCTACAGAGTCAAACAACCTAACCCCCAATTTAGCCAAATGATGTACATCATGAGCCAACTCTTTCTTACCTTCTACCAAATGCGAAACACTACCCATGGACACTTTACTCGAGGCATCCGCCACAATATTGGCCTTGCCCCTGATGGTACAGCACACTCATATCATAGTTCTTTAACAATTCTAACCATCGTCTCTGCCTAATATTCAATTCTCTCTGGGTAAACACATACAACAGACTCTTATGATCAGTGAAAACATCAATATAGACACCATACAAATAGTGTCTCCAGATTTTCAAAGCAAACACAACAGCAGTCAACTCAAGGCCATGGGTGGGGTAATTTTTCTCATGGGGTTTCAACTGTCTAAAAGTATAAGTTATCCCCTTACCCTTCTGCATCAGTACACAACCCAACCGAACTTTCGAATAGTCACATTACACCACAAAACCATCAACACCATTAGGCAAAGTCAAAACAGGGGCTGAATTGAGTCGAGTCTTCAATTCCTAAAAACTCTTCTCACAAGAATTGGACCACAAGAACCTTACTTTCTTTTGGGTCAACCGAGATAGAAGAGATGCTATAGAGGATAAACCCTCAACAAAATAGTGGTAATAGCCAGCTAAACCCAAGAAACTTTGAATATCAATCGGAGAAATAGGTCCAGGCCAATTTCTAACAGCTTCGATCTTTTGGGGATTAACTGTAATACCCTCGAAAGAAATGATATGACCTAGAAAAGCAATTGACCTTATCCAAAACTCACACTTACTGAACTTGGCAAAGAACTTGTGATCTCTAAGGGTTTGCAAGACAGTTCAGAGATAATCAGAATATTCATCCTCACTATGGGAGTACACCAATATATCTTCGATGAACACTATGATAAACATACTCAGATATGGTCTGAACATTCAATTCATGAGGTTCGTGAAAGCTGCTGGGGCATTAGTTAACCCGAAAGACATAACAAGAAACTCAAAATGTGCATAATGAGTTCGGGAAGCGGTTTTCGGTATGTCACACTCCTTAACTTTGAGTTGATGATAGCCAGAACGAAGGTCTATCTTTGAGAAATAACTTGAACCTTGCAATTGGTCAAACAAATTATCTATTCTCGGAAGGGGGTACTTATTTTTTATAGTGACTTTATTCAGTTGGCGCTAATCAATGCACATACACAAAGAGCCATCTGCCTTTCTCGCAAACAACACAAGAGCATCCCAAGGAGAAACACTGGCCCTTATTAAACCCTTATCTAGTAGATCTTTGAGTTGCTCTTTTAGCTCCTTAAGTTTTGCAGGGGCCATATGGTAAGGTGAAATAGAAATGGGCTGAGTATCAGGAAGAAGATCAATCCCAAACTCTATCTCTCTATGAGGAGGTATCCTTAGGAGATCATCCAGAAAGACATCAGAAAACTCATTGACGACGTTAACAGACTGGATAGTTGGAGTATCAGACTTAGTGTCTTTGAATCTAACCAAATGGTAAATAGACCCCTTGCAAATAAGCTTTCTAGCTTTAAGGTATGAGATAAAATGGCTCTATGAAGAACGGTAATAGGAAACTTTTTATACACTTTCTGGGGTAGAAACTAGGTTAGGATCAGGAATAATCTCAGGACTCATTTCAAAATTCACAGTAATTAAAGGTATAACATATGAGAAACTGGATGCAGGATCCTACAAAGCATACACATCGAACTGAAATTATGAAGCATACCAGTAATAACATCGGGAGAGTTATCCTATTACTGGCGGGAGTGTAAAGCATAGAATCTATTCTGGCACTGCCCGCCAGCATTGCTAGAAGAGGCGCCCTAACCTGGGGCTGGGCAATTTGTTGGAACTGGAGACAACCCCTCTTCTCACTCGAACACTCACCCGAATGAGCCTTACCGCACATAGGACACATGGGATGATTTGACTTACTGCCAGCATTGTACTGGGAACTGGATACATATAACCTGCTACCTTTCTCCTACCTATCTCTAGGCATATAAGCACTAGTAGATGACAATGCTGGCATAGACGAATGATCCTGATACTAAGGGCGAATCCCTCCCTACGATCTAGCCTGACCCTGTCCGTACTGCTCAAACCTAGCTTTTTTATTCGCTCTCATTCTATCTCTCTCCTTAATCTTGTTTTCCTCAATCCGTTGGGCATGAGTCATCAGCCTAGAAAGATTTATCTCACTATTCAGCATAGCAGACCTACACTGCTTAACCACATAACCAGATACTCCAGTCACAAACTTACTCATACTAGCCCAATTATTAGCCACTAAGTCAGGAGCATACTTGGCAAACTAATTGAACTTTAGATAGTACTCCCTAACAGTCATAGAGCCATGTCGCAGGTTCATAAACTCTTTCACCTTCACCTCCCTTATCTCCAAAGGGAATAACATATCTAGGAATGTATCCTGGAACTCTTGCCAAGTTGTAGGGAGAACTCCCTCACCTCTACCTTTTCTCTAAGAAACAACACATTCATAAGCAAGGTCTTTCAACCTATACGCAGCAAACTCCACACTATGTTCCTCAGATACATGCATCACCTGAGTAATCTTCTGCACCTCATTTAAAAACAATCGTGGATCCTCATCAGACTTGGACCCATAGAATTCTGGCAGATTCATCCACATGAAGTCACGGATTCTAGCAGCTGCTGAATTACCTCCTTGCTGTTGTGGAGTCGCGGTTGAGTTGGCTTGAACATTTGCAGGAACAGCTTGGGCCAGCACCTAAATGGCTTCCTAAAATTCAGCATGAGACACATTTTCATTCAATAGGTTAGCGGGTTGAGGTTGGTAACAATCATTATTTCTTCTCGCTTGACGTGGAGGTAATTTTCTGAAAGAGAAGAGCATGAATTAATAGCAGAGAGAGACACTTTAAGCACGATAGACTTCTAAAAGAAAGAATCACACTTTTTTCCTAAAACAACTTGTAGCCTCTTTCTCATAGATGTGGCATGCTACACACCGATGATTAAGACTCTACTTAACTCGGCTTGTCAGATTACCTAGGACACCTTCAAATCTTAAGCTCTGATACCAAGTTTGTAACGCCTCGAAAAATGGGTCTCGGAGCATCACACGATGCTTGAGTCTACATGTAGCCCCAAGCTTACCCTTTGAGCCATTTTCATTCAGTTCAACACAAATCAATTGGGTTTTCATAAATAACCCTCAAATATCAACAGAGTAATCATCATCCAAGAATAAAAGAATTTCAGAAAGATAACAAAATACGACTTATTAGTCAACTCCCAACATCTATACTTGTCTGACAAGACTTTAAGAAAATCAATAAAACCAGCGAGCCATTGAGATATGCCCCAACTGAATCATACTCAATTATCAAATGTAACCAAATCTGTGAAACTAACATCAGACATCACATCCTCAGAACATGAGGACTCACCACAATAGAGGATATAGAACAGCGTGCTCGACGAATCACTGTCAAACCTGTCACTGAGCACCTGCACCTATATTCCGAGAAAATGCAGCCCACATCCAAAGATGTGGGTCAGTACCATGGAGAGGAACCGAGTATATAAGGGTGCATGCAGTTGTATAAACATCATCATCATAAATATTTATAAGAAATATGTAGGATGTATGTAAAACTCACACAGCCCAAAGAAAATCATGATAATCATGAGAGGATGAAACAAGTACAATAACACATGTGAGTCATCATATAATTTGTCAATCACTTTCAGTTCATCAAGAATATCAATTCTCATAATATAAATATCATTTAAATCTTTCAAAAGAATAACTTTCACAATTCCACTGTCAAATCACTTCACTATTCACCATAGACACAAGAAAACACACACATACTGGGAGATCCTATAATCGACATAAACCATATGAGCTACATGGAGTCCAACATACAACCCACATTAGGGAGAGCCGTCCTATCCTTGCCATCGGAGTAGGACTATCGATATCAAATCCACACAAACTAGTGATCACTATATAAATCAACCTTAGGCTCACTCCTATGGGGGCACGTAGTTCTAGGGAAGTAAGGTCACTTTATACCTCCCACTCGGTGCTAAAGATTTCTCCCGAACTTAGATTAGATCATTTCAAAGGCAATCCACAACAAAACAATTTCAGTAATTTATAAATATAAATCAAGAGCCATCATGCTTCCTATATATCAAAATCAACCATGTTGTGGATTTCTTTCACACTCGAGTTTAAAATAATTTCATTAAGACCAAAAGGGAAAATCATTCAAAATATGTCAAATATTCAACATCAACGTGCTTATAACAGACACTTTCTCTAAAAAAACACAATTTCCAATGGGGATTCACGACCCAAATATCAAAATTATGATAAATATCATTCAAGATTCATGCTTTATATCTCCGTACATGTAAATTCATCTTTCAAAATCTTAAGATCAAGATTTCATAATAATCATTATAAGATATAGGTTCATGCTTCAAATTCGTAAAAATCAAATAAAAATCATGCCTTTGTAAAGAAAATTACTTTTGAGCACAAGAACGAAACAGAATTCTTGTTTAAAACCCCCACATACCTTGAATGATGAACTTTAGATCGATACTCATTTTTGAGATGTTAATCATGCCTTTGAATGATGGTTCTTGGAGTTCTTGAACTAGGAACTTGGAATCTTTAATAAATTTGCATAATTAATGGTGAACTTTGGAGGTTCTTGAAGTTGGATGTAGGAGCTTAGGTTTTCCTTTTTGAGGGAATTTGATGAAATATAACATATAATGCCTCTAATAGGCTTTAATATAAGGTTTGGACGGATTTTCAGTGAGGAGGAATGACCAAAATGCCCCTAAAAATCAAAAAATTCTTGAATCTGTCCTTTGGTGGACTGTTTTCATAGTCTGAAGTAGATCAACCATCACATTTTACTCCGATATCCAAATTGGATGAAACTAATTTCATTAGAAAGAAGACTCTCATATCTTTCCATTGATATAGAGTATCTCACCAAGATCATTGTGTACAAGGATTTATGATCATTTGAAGTTGACCCAAAAACTCGTGTTTGATAGGCTGAAGTAGATCGACCATAATGTTTTACTCCGATAGACAAATTGGATGAAACTAATTTCATTAGAAAGAGGATTTGTAGAGATTTCTGTTGATGTATAGTAGATCACCCATATCATTAGGTACAAGGATTTATGATCGTTTAAAGTTGGAGCAAAAATACGCCAGGCCTCAGTACTTTTTCCTGCACGTTTTACTATTCACTACTATTCACGGTTCGATTGGAATGTTCGTAACTCGTCACTCAGGTGTCCATTTTGGATGATCCACATATCTTTGGAAAACTTATTTGATACTCTATGCAATAGTGGGTCATAATCTAAGACATTCCAAGTGGAAAATTTATAATTCATTCTGGAAGATAGATCCCAACACGTTTACACATAAAATTTCAACGAAAAATTTTTTGGGGTATTACAGTGAGTTATTATTATTGTTCATGCATATGAACCCTATCTATTAAGTCTACCTCACATGCTTACCAGTCCATTCAGTCATATTGATGCATTCGCGCTATTTTGTCTTATACCATAGGTTTAGAGACACGAGCTTCAGAATAACAATAGATTCCAGACGTCAACAGTTAGAGCTAGAAGTGAGTCCTCATACTTCAGGGGCATGATTATTTCTGTATTATCTCATTAATTAGTTTATTAGTTGGAGTTAGTTAGAGATATGTCCCAGCAACTCCTTAGTCAGACAGTTCAGTCAGTTAGAGGCTTTCTAGACTATTATGTCTCAGACTTCAGTATTTTCAGTTTTGTTTTGGGTATTGTATTACCCCATCTAGATGTTATATTATTCATATTATGTTTGGTTTTGAACCATATGGCCTTTTAATTCATATTTCCGCATTAACTAGTATTTTATGTGGTATACAGGTATAGATATCAGTTATGGGTTAGCTTGTGGTCCTTTGGGGTCATGAGTACGGTGTAGCATTCCAAGTACCAGATTCGGGGTGTTACAAACATGGTATCAAAGATAGGTTTTCAATAGTGTCCTAGGAATACTGAAAGCCGCATCTAGTAAAGTCTTGTACATGAGTGTGTGGTACAACACATTTATGAGTCGGAGGTTATAAGATGGTTTAGGAACAATTTCCCTTCATTCAATTTTCATTTCGTGCTAGTGAGCATAATCTCAAGTCAATCTCTCAGTTTAATCCTCTTCTTATCTTTATTTTAGAATATACCTCCCAAGAGAAGATAGGAAAACATAACGGTGTAAGAGTATTCTCTTAAGTTTTCTCAATTAGCCAGATATGCCCATGATGTGGTTGCAGATAGCATGACAATTATGAGTAAGTTTATTTCAGGGGTGAATGATAGTGTGGTTAATGAGTGTAGATCCATCATGCTGAATAGTGACATGATTTTAGTAAAACTTATGACCCACGCTTAGCAGATAAAGAAGAAGAAAGTTAGGATGAGGGAGTGGTAGAATATGAGAGAAAGATCAGGAAATTTCAACTTTACTAACCCTATATCAAAAGGAGGAAATAATTCTCAGTTTCGTCTTAAGTCATCAGCTCCAGCTCCTTCTACAGCCAGTGCTCCAGTTCCTAAGTTCAGAAAGGGAAACAAAGATAGAGCGTCAGGCTCTAAATCCCAAGGTAGTGTTAGTAGTGCCCGCACCTATACTCTTTGCCATACTTGTGCCAAGCACCATTAGGGTATTTGCAGAACTGACAGTTATATTTGTTTTGGATGTGGAAAGCCAGGCCACAGAGTTAGAGACTATCCTCAGCCAGATCCTTAGGGTCAACAGAATCGCTCCTCACCTCAATTTGGTCGCCCAAATCAGCAGGGTACCACCTCTAGTGCTACTAGTGGGCAACATCCAAATTGATTCTATGCTCTTCAGTCCTGACAGGATTAGGAAAATTCTCCTGATGTAATTACTGGTACGTTACAGATCTTTTATGTGCATGTTTACTCTTTCCTAGATCTTGGTGCTTCCTTATCTTTTGTCACTCCTTACATAGCAGTTGATTTTGGAGTTAGTCCCAAAATTCTAGTAGAGCTCTTTTCAGTGTCTACCCCAGTGGGTAAAACCATCATAGCTTGGCGGGCATACAAAAACTGCCCAGTTATGGTATTTTAGAAAGACACTTCAGTAAATATAGTTGAATTAGAGATGAATGATTTTTATGTCATTCTTGACATGGATTGGCTTCATTCCTGTTTGGCATAGTTGACTACAGAAATAGAATAGTCCAGTTTTAGTTTCCAAATGAAACCATCCTAGAATAGAAGGGTAGTATATCCTCTTTTAGAGGTCGGCTTATTTCCTACCTTCAGGAAAGGAAAATGATATCTAAGGGATCTGTCTATACTCTTGTTCGAGTTAAGGACACTAGTTCTGAAACTCACATTCTTAAATCAGTCCTAGTTGTGAATGATTATTTAGATATCTTTCCCGAAGATCTTCCAGGAATTCCTCCCATAAGGGAAATAGACTTTGGCATTGATCTTCTTCCAGATACTCAACCTATATCTATTCCGCCATATAGAATGGCACCAGAAGAACTCAAGGAACTGAAAGAACCATTGAAGGATCTCTTAGATAAGGGATTTATCAGACCCAACATTTCCCCATAGGGTGTGCCAGTCTTATCCGTACATAAGAAAGATGGCTCTCTCAGAATATACATTGATTATCGTAAACTCAATAAGGTCACGATCAAGAACAAGTATCCTCTTCCAAGAATTAATGACTTATTTGACCCACTTCAGGGTGCCAACTATTTCTCTAAGATAAATTTCACGACCCGAACTAGGGGCTGGCCGTGATGGACATCCCGAATCATGAAGGCCCGAACGCCCTTCTCTATCTAGTAATCATGCACAACATTCATATAAATAAAAAAAATATGGAAACAAAATCTGTTATGGAAACATGGTCAATTCTAAATTCAACATAAGCATGAAAACTGTAAATCAACTATATCTAAATAAAAATTGACTCAGTCTATGAAATCTCTACTACGTGAAAATCTGACACAATCTGAAACTGGGACAAGGCCCCCAGTAGACCAAAATGGAAATAAATGACATAATTTGAAAATACATGCCTTCCAGAATAGATAAGGCTTACCAACTGGAAACTGCAACTCTATCTGATAAGCGCTACTGCTTTTCTAGACCCCTAGATCGAGCCTCAGTACCAGAAGGGAGGAAGGAGTCAATACATATGTACTATTCCGCAAAGTAATCCAAAATAAAGCTTTTATATAAATAAAATAGTTGGAGAGCAATTTATCAAAAATGTAATACATGAAATAGTTCTAAAACACATGAGAACTTTCTAAAAATCATAAATCATACTTTTCAATGCAATATCCGATATTTATATTACTTTTGAGTTATCTGAAACTCCCTTACATGTTTGATATTCCATGGGATTTATGGAATCCGCCATTGACTCAGAGGGGAAGCCCCCAACCCAAGTGTGCTGCAAGGGTTGGAGTGTCTGAGTTTGATACGCCACAAGGCTCTACGCCAGCATAATATAATAAACCCGTATCAACAAATCACGGTTTTGAGCAAAGAGTTGTCTGAACCCATGCCTTCTTTAGGGAACCACCTAAGCTCTCTTTATGCCCATTTTTATCCTGTTCTGAATCATGCATTTTTCTATTTTCAACATCTAAAAAGTCTAATTTCAAACGTGCATTCTAGTATGTTCTGAATTATCATGGCATAATCTGAACTGGTGTCGTCACACCAAGATTGCAAGTCCTATTTTTATGAACCATACTGCATCATGCGTAACTCTTTCATTAAAACACGGTTCAGACCACCCAAACATGTAAACAATATAAGAGATTTCATGTTCCGAAACCATAAGTCAAAACTATGCAAGAAATCTTCAAACACAAGGTGGTCATGTGCTTTTGTAAAATCCATGCTGCATTTTCAATATTTTTCTGTAAAAACAATCCTCTCTTTGGAATTCAAGATTCATAACCAAATCATTCATAAATTGACACTTTGTAACATGCTTTTCAAGATGATTTTTCAAAAAACAATCCATATCATATAATAAGTAAGAAAAATCATAACAAGAGAGGGATTTCCACATGAATCATGCTCTCATGTCAATCATCAACATTAAAATATATACTTATATATATATATATATATATATATATATATTTATATATATATCAATTAACATAAATTTGGGAAAGGCCTAAGCACAAAAACAATACCGTCAAAACTTCTAAAACATAATTATATTCATAAATTCAAAACTCCATTCTTAAAATCATTATTCTATGCCCATGATTTTTGATGAAAACCCTGTGTACCTTAGTTTAGGATATTACAAAGTAATTCTCGAAGCTTACAAATTGGGGATTCCAAATATTCGATCACTTTTATAAACTAAAGGTTAAATCTTTATTTATTTGGATTACTAATATGGAACACTAGAGAGTGTTCTTCAATATTTTTGGTGAAAGTATCAATGATATGGGTATTTGGGAGATTTATCCCGTGTTAAAGTTGATAAAGGGACTCAAAATACCCAAAATACCCTTAATGAAATGGACAAGGGTGCTGAAAATAGGGTGGGCATGATATGCCGGGTGGCACCCGCCCTAGAGAATTGGTGTACCCCAGGCGTTGCCCGTCTTACAGCGGTATAGTAGCCCAGGCGGTGCCAGCCTTAGCTCGGCGGGGTACCCCAAGCAGCACCTCTTTATCTCCTCGAGCTACTAGAATTGAACACCAAACATGCCCTTAGGCTCGTCTAAAAATTCTGAAACTAACCTGAGATGTACTACGACCTTGCCCCATCGCAACGAAACAAGAAAATCTAAAATCGGAGGTTGAGAGAATTGAAAATAAAATCCCCGAAGATCAAGAGCTAAATATGAGACTAAGTCTCTTAAAACTAAGAATATTTTCAAGCTTTCAAGGCTGAGAGTTCACTATAGGGGCTAGCACGTGCATGCATTTTATGAGGTGTTACGTTATGCCTCCCTTGGGATCATTCTCCCCTGAATGATGATGCAGAAATGCTACCAGACACGATTTCAAGCATACTAAGATATAGAAGAATAAGACAAAGATTCGTACCTTCCGTTTCATCATTCACTGGATCAAATAAGTGTGGGTATCTAACTCGCATATTCTCTTTGGATTCTCAAGTGGCCTCTTCAACTTTCTGATTCCTCTATTTCACTTTAACTGAGGATATATATTTGTTCTTTAATCTTTGAACTTGTCGATCTAAGATTTTCACCGGTTCTTCTACATAGGATAAGGAATTTGTCACTTTGATTTTTTCAACAGGAAATACTAATGACTGGTCCCCAATACACTTTTTCAACATAGATATGTGAAATACCAGGTGAACAGAACCCAAACTAGCAGGCAACTCTAACTCATAGCAACTGCACCTATCCTCCTTAAGATTGGATAGGGTCCTATATAGCGAGGAATCAACTTATCTTTTTTCCCGAATCGCATGACTCCCTTCATAGGAGACACTTTTAGAAATATCCAATCACCAACCTCAAACTCTAAGAATCTTCTCCTAACATAGGCATAAGATTTCTGACGACTCTGAGCTGTATTTAGTCATTCTCTAATGCCTTTCATATCCTGAATTGCCTGATGAACAAGATTAGCCCCAAAGATCTACATCTCACATATTTAATACCACCCTATTGTGTTCCTTGATCGGATATGATGGACACAGGTGTACCATGCAAACAAACTATTTCTTCAATGAACATTTTAGCATAATCCTGTCCCGAATAGTTAGTCCTAATAGGCAGAAAGTGGGCTGACTTGGTCAGCCTATCTACAATTACCCATATAGAATCATACTGGCTTTGGGACTTCGGAAGTCCTGTAATGAAGTCCATATTAATCATCTCCCACTTGTACAAGGGCATGGCTATCTCTTGGGAAGAACGACCTGGCCTCATATGCTCTACTTTAACTTGTTGGCAATTCAAACACATGGAAACAAAGTTAGCATCATCACGCTTCATATTATTCAACCAATACATAGATTTTAGATCATGGTACATCTTTGTAGATCCTGAGTGAACAACATACCTCGAAGTGTGAGCTTCGTCAAGGATTCTCTTCCACAACCCATCAACATCTGGTACCATAATCTACCATAATACCTCAAAATACCATCACCATGAATTTTGAAGGACATCACCTTCTGCTGACCTACATCTTTCTTGATCTGTATCAAGATAGGATCTTCAACCTGCTTCTCTTTAACTTATGCACAAAGGAAAGATTTGGCTATCTCATAAACAACCACTCCCCCATCTTCGGAATCCAAGAGTCGCACTCCTAGATTTGTAAGCCGGTGAATATCTTTTACCATCTCTCTCTTTCCTTTCTCAACATGAGAAAAACTGCCTATAGACAATCTATTGAGGGCGTTGGCTACAATATTTTCCTTACCCAGATGTTAGTGAAGGCTCATGTCATAGTCCTTCAAAAGCTCCATTCAATGCCTTAGCTTGAGGTTTAGTTCTTTCTGCAAGAAAATATACTGCAAACTCTTATTGTCAGTGAAAATAACATCCACACCATAAAAGTAATGACTCCAAATTCTAAGTGCAAACACCACAACTGCTAATTCCAAGTCATGAGTAGGGTAATTCCGGTTATGCACCTTTAACTGCCGAGACGCATAAGCTACTACCTTATCATGCTGCATAAGTACACAATCAAGTCCCACTCGGGATGCATCAAACTACACAATAAAACCCTCTATACCTTCCGGAAGAGTTGAAATAAGAGCAGTAGTAAACTTGTTTTTCAATTTCTCAAAACCATTCTCACAAGAGTCAGACCATAAAAACTTTACCTTTTTCTAAGTCAACTTAGTAAGTGGTGCAGTAATGGAAGAGAAACCCTCTACGAACCTTCTGCAGTAACCCAACAAACCTAAGAAGCTCCAAATATTGGTTGGAGTCATAGTTCTGGGGCATTTTCTCACTACCTAAACCTTTTGGGGATCAACCTGAATCCCCTCACTAGACACAATAGGCCCTAAGAAAGTAATATCATTCAGCTAGAATTCACACTTGGAGAATTTTGCATACAATTTATGATCTTTGAGAGTTTGAAGAATAATTAGAGGTAATTTGCATGGTCCTCCTCAGTTTTGGAGTAAGTGAAGATGTCATCAATAAAAATTATGACAAACAGGACTAGGAACTGATGGAAGACCCTATTTATTAGGTTCATAAAAGCTGCAGGACCGTTAGTCAACCCGAAGGCATGACCAAGAACTGATAATGACCATATCTAGTTTGGAAAGCTTTTTTAGGAAAACACTTAGCACCCTAAAGTTGATCAAAAAAGTAATCGATTCTAGGAAGAGGATATTTATTTTTCACTGTAACCTTATTCAACTGGCGGTAGTCTATGCACATACGTAGGGAACCATTTTTCTTTCTCATGAAGAGTACAGGTGCACCCTCGGGAGAAACACTTGGTTTGATAAAACCTTAATCTAAGAGATCTACTAACTGTTCCTTCAACTCTTTTAGCTCTACAGGAGCCATTCTATATAGTGAAATAAAAATAGGATATGTATCTAGCAATATATCAATGCCAAAATCTATCTCCCTATCAGGTGGAATTCCTGGGAGATCATCTGGAAAAACTTTTGGAAATTCATTTACTACTAGGATAGACTAAAGAGAAAGATTTTCGCCGTTTGAATCTTTAACCCAAATAAGATGATACAAGTAACCCTTGAAAATAAGTTTACGGGCTCTGAGATAAGATATGAAGTTCCCTATAGGTGCTAAATAATGTCCTTCCTAGACTATTGCTGATTCATTCGGAAAAGAAAAGGTAACCTATCGGGTTCTACAATCTAGTGTGGTATAACACCGATGGAGTCAGTCCATCCTAAGGATAGCATCAAAAGCAACTATATCAAGTTCTATGAGGACTTTCACAGTATCCCTACCAAGAAAAGACACACAAAAATTTTTGTATACCCTTCTAGACATAATAAAATCACCTACCGGAGTGGAAACAGAGAAAGCTTAAGCAATCACATCGGGCACAAACCCAAAACCAACAACCACATACAGGGTTATATAAGATAAGGTAGACTTGGGATCAAGCAACACATATACATCACGGGAAAATATATTTAATGTACCAGTGATAATATCTGGTAGGGCTTCTGCCTCCTGGCGATTAGTCAAAGTATACAGCCGGTTGTGACCTCTCCCAGCAGCTGAAGTGGCACCCTTTTGAGGTGGGGGTGGTGCAGAGCAGTTTTCTTGAAGCTTGGCTCCACCAATATTCCTTCTAATGGAGGGACAATGTCTCTGTAAATGACTCACTTGGCTACATGAATAACACACCAGCGAGCCCAGCTGACACCTTCCTGGATGATGCCTACCACAAGTCTTGTAATATGGGAAAGTACAATGTTGTTTCGCCACACTACCCTACGACTGAGTATCCTGAGATCTGGGTATATGACTAGTTTTAAAACTCTGAGATTGTCTATCAACTGGGGGTCTGGGCCCTAGGGCACTAGATGCAGACTATGTGTTACTTCAAAACTTCTTATTTTGCCATTTCTTACCCTAATTACAGCTCAGCTACTGATTGGGGTTCTGATCTATAGTTCTAGCCCTTTTTGTCTATCTGTCTCTCTCTCTAGATTCTAAAATTTTCTTTTTCTTCTCTTCTACCTGATGCATGTGGACTGACAGCCTAGCAAATTCCATCTCCCTATTTAGCATTGCCCCTTAACATTTATGTCCTAGATCATCGAAAAGGCCATATGCAAATTTCATCATTCGGGCTCTTATACTTCTTATCACTTCTGGTGCATAACGATCTAGTTGGTTAAAATTCATAGTGTACTCTCGAACACTTATCTTTCCCTTCTTAAGATTCATGAAATCTTCTACTTTAGCTTCTCTCATCATTAGAGGAAAGAATCGGTCAGGAAAAGCTTTCACGAACTTGTCCAAAACTTTGGGCTCGACACTCTCCTTTCGTATCCTTCCACTCTTTGTACTATTACTTCGCTACATCCTTAAGCTGGTATGCTAATAAGTCAACTCCTTCCACCTGATACACATGCATAACTCTGAAAATTTTATCTATTTCATCTATTAACTCTTGCGAGTCCTCTTCTACCTTAGTGCCTAAAAATTTGGGCGCGTTCATCCTCATAAACTGGCCTACCCTAGTAGCCTCTGAAGTAATAGATGCATACTAGTATCCTCCGACCTCTGAGTCTGTACGGCTACCAGCTATGCAACCATGTGGATTGATTGTCAGAATTTTGCATTCGATATGTCCCTCTGTGAAGATTAAGGACGTTTAACATTTGTCCTTGGAGCTCGAGGAGGGCTATTCGGGACAGGAGGTACTACTGGAGTAGGAATAGGTTCTAGAGTGTGTGCTCTGTTACTGGTTCACATCCCATGGGTGGGGCAGACTTCATCCTCCTGAGTATCCTAGTTATTGGAATGGCGATGAGGCATGACTATTTTCTGAAATACAATAGATCACTGATTAGGGGACAATTCTAATTTAGACTCTAAAGCATGAACTAAATCACAAAGAGGGAAGATATTTTCCTAAACACCTAGTAGCCTCCTACAAATAAGTGTGGCGGGCTAAACACCCATAAATAAGACTCTACCCAACTCAATTTTGCAGATACCCTGGGACCATGAACCGGGCTCTAATATCAAGTTTTTCACGATCCGAACTAGGTCCTGGTTATGACGGACATCACGAACCAAGAAGGCCAGGATTCCCTTCTCTATCTAGTTATCATGCACAATATTCATATAAATAAAGAAGATGCAGAGACAAAATCTGTTATAGAAACATGGTCAATTTTGTATTCAACGTTAGCATGAAAACTGTAAATCAACTAGATGTAAATAAGAACTGACTCAGTCTACAAAATCTCTACTACATGAAAATTTGACACTGTCTAAAATTGGGACAAGGCCCCCAGTAGACCAAAACGGAAATAAATGGCATAATCGAAAAAGACAAGTCTTCTGGAATAAAGAAGGCTTACCAACTAGACACTACAACTCTGTTTGATAAGCACTACTGCTTTTCTTGACCCGTAGACTAAGCCTTAGAACATGGAGGGAGGAGGGGGTCAATACATATGTACTAGTACACAATGTAATCCAAAATAAAGCTTTTATATACATAAAATAGTTAGAGAGCAATGTTTCAAATAAGTAATACATAAAATAGTTCTAAAACACATGGGCCCTTTCTGAAAATCATACATCATACACGTTAATGCATTATCTGATATTTGTATTACTTCTGAGTTAGGTGGCAGTCCCCTATAAGTATGATATTCCACGAGCTATATGGAGTCTGTCATTGACTCGGCGGGGAAGCCCCCAATCCAAATGTGCCACAAGGGTTGAAGTGTCTGAGTCTGATACGCCAAAAGGCTCTAGGACAGCGTAATATAATAAACCCGAATGATAAAATCATGATTTTGAGAAATAAGTCATCTGAACCCATGCCTTTTTTGGGGAACCACCAAAGCCCTCTTTATGAAGAGCTACAAATAATGTCATCATTTTCAAGGAATACATCTCTTACTTCAAAAGAATGAGATGCAAAAATTCTAACATGATTCTTGATATAGACCTTGAAAATCCTTTTTAAGAACTTGAGTTACCTTTTATTATAGAATCTCTCTACTTGTTTAACCTCACAAATAAGCTCATCAAGATTATTATGTTATGTGTCAAAAGCTGTAATATCGCTATCTTACTTAATGATAGGAAGATACCTACCTTTTCTGGTGTAATCAAACATGGAGAACCTATTTATCCTTAGTTATTTATCATCACCATGGAAAAACTTTCTTCGTAATTTTAGTTTGAAGAGATCTAAAATACTTGGATCCATTAGCACCTCTATTGGTGGGCCTAGAATTCACCACTTGTTCTTGTTGATGACCTCACTCTCTTCTCTTGAGTCAATGTCGATTACTGCCATAGAATCCTCTAAGCCCTCTATATGTTCGGCTTGATATCCAGCAAAAAGAGTAACTATATCAAGTCTAGATCTATTTTCTCTAAAAACTACAGCACCTCAGTTGCTGCTGAGATTTGCTCCTACATACTTCACACCACACCCAACCCTACCTTTCACTAATACCTTTGATTTTCTATCTTCCATATGAATCCCACTAATAGAGACTTTAAATCCCTTATTAATGGAATGAAGAATGAGCTAGCAGGTGGGAAACAAACTACCATAATATGGCTAGTAGAACCACTCGAGCTAAGGTCTCCCTGAGAAGTATTCTAACCCCTCATCATGAAATATATTAAGCTCTATTCTAAAATTACTACCTCCATAAACATTATGAAAGAGACTTTATCTATATCTCTACCTAAGATTAAAAAAAGAGTTGACTTCATTAGCATGGACACTCTAACTATAAGAAAGAATAATAGGGCCTTGGCATGTACTAGAGTTAAATTAAGTACATAGAAATCTATGTTTGTATTGCTTGGAGTCTTTTAAAAAACCTTTTTAACTTGTGGAGTAGTGTCCTAATTATTTAGTAACACAAAACCTCTAATGGACATAAAACTCCCAAAGTATTGTCTAAAATCTCGAAAATCATACAATAAGGATGGTATACCTTCTCCAAGGGTCTAGTCTGGACTATGCACGAGGGGACAAAAGTCAACTTTCTCTTTGATAAATGTATTCCCTACCTTTGAAGCATTAGGAGTAATATTTAGAGCCCTCTAACCCCTACAGAGGACAACCTTCTGGTGACATATATAGAGAATGTTCTTAGAACACCTTTCAATGATCATTCAATTGAAAGAAAACAGGCTAGTTCCCTCTAATTGCATTAAAATTTACACAAATTTCACACGGGATAACCTTCCCTACTGGAGTTTGAACAGTTATAATGTATTCAGGAATAGTAGTGTACATGGCATTATCAGTAATAATTTGAATCACTATCCTACCACTACTAAGGCCAACTTCATCTAGATTCGGAAGGCCAAAATTTCTAACAAAATCTAATATTTCCTCTAATTTTTTATAATGGAAGGCTCCCCACCAGCCTTCGTTTAAGTAGAACTGACATTGAGGCTAACCTCTTATGCCACTTCTGTATTATCTCTCCTGAGGACATTGGTCATATTTACTTCTCAAGTCCTAATGAAAAATTCTTATGGTCCCAAGCATACCTAACCGCTACCACCTTTTTTCTCAACCTGAACAACTGCATTGACTAGTGGTAAAGGATCAGAGGAAAATCCTACAATGAGCTCATGCACTGGGACATTTTTTTCCCTTTACATATGGACAATATAGATCACCAAAAACAACTATCTCCTTAATAATAAAAGAGATCATGTCCCTCTCAAAGATGCAATTGCCTTAGCCACTAAATTTGAACTCCTTGTTAAGGAACCTAACTCCCCCATAGGTTCACTTTTCTGTACTATCTTCAAATACGAAATTCCTAAAAAAGGCAAAAACCAACAATTAGATAGATAGGTTGGTTAAGAAAAATCCTGCGCCTAGAGGTGTGGGAGGGTTATTTTGAAATAATAAGGTCCAATATAGCCTTGGATTCTTCGAGAGTGTGCCTCTAAACAATCCTAAAATGGTTGAGTTCCGAGCCTTCCAGAAAGGCATCCTACTCCCAAGCCACCACTATCTTACACTCCTTCAAATCAATACTGACTTAACTTATTTAATTGATAAGATAACTAATGAAAATCCATTTTATTCTAATACTATTGTTGAGTGCAGGTCCTTACTCAGAGAATTGGGACATCCAGTTTTGCAATACTTCTTCAAAAAGAAAATGAAGTTGCGGGAAACCTTTTCAAGAATACAACCAATGAATATCTTTTGGAAACCCAACAGTGCTAATATACCCCCCTAATTTTAAACTATAAGCATTGGAAAGAGATAATATCGGGATGAGCCTTATAAGACACATTAATCAATCAACTGTTAACCTATCAAATAAGGTTGTGGTCTAGATTGATAATATCCCTACTAGTGGGGAATCCCCATACTCCCAACCCATCGGTTGAGCACTTATTTATCAATATTATAATCTTTTGTCCAAAGAAAAAGTCTACAATGAGGACCCTATTTTCCTTAAAATAAGTTCTGGTCTTCTTAAAGCTAGGACCATTACGATGCGAAGTTTAAAAATAAAAGGTATTACACCGACCAATGACAACGTGACATATAATATCTATGGTTTTAATCCATTCACAAATCAAATACATCCGGTTCATCAATGTCATCATTAGCAGTCCTATAGAAAATAATTATAGGCTTTACAGTGCAAATAATATGTTAGATGTTTATTGCTTTGGAAGAAGCTGGAATTCTTGTATTATTCCTTAACTTTAATTTCCTTTCTCACCTCCTCTAATACATTCATCAAAGGATAAATAAATATAAACGTACCCTAAAATTACATAGTGCATTGTAACACCCCAAATTTTTTGATGAATTTATTTTGGATCTCTCTTATGTTTAATGATAATATTTGACTTGAATCATGATAAGGAATGTTAACAGGGTGATTTGAGGAAATTTAAAACATTTTAAAAGATTTTGAGGTCATTTCAGAACCCCAAACCTATAAGGATCTGTGATAGTGGTGTGCCACGCTATGTGCATGTCGCGATAAGAGTGTAGCACACCATGTGCATGCTGTAATAGGGTGTGCCATTCCACTGGTCACATATTTCCCAATTTATTTTATTAAGTTGTGGTAAGGGATTTTTGATCCTTAACCCCATAAAATTACCTTAAACACTCCCCAACCCCTAACAGACAATCAATTGTTAGTTTTATCGTTATTATTCTCCTTTTCAACTTTCAAGAGAAGAAACTAAGGATTTTCTCAAAAATTAAACTCTCTGAGCTCTAAAATCTAATTTATCTTGAAATTCATTCATCATTAAGGCAAGTTGGACACTACCTATTTTAATTATTATTATATTGCATCAATTTATAAGATTTTATGTATTCCTGGATATTGGAAATGTAATAGGGTTGAGGGTTTCTGATTGTTACACACTTGCACTGATTTCTACTTATTTAAAATGATTTATTCATGATTTAAATATTGAATTACAAACTGAATTTGTGTCTCATAGTAATGATGGAATTTCACTTTATATTTTCGTAATGATTATGGATTTTTGCATAATTATGGAATGAACCTCAACCCAATTTGTAATTTGAATTTGATCAACGATTCTAAAGAGTTTAATTCATATTTTAAAATTTTGCATCATATAAAATAGTTAAAAGGTAAATAGGTTTTGGAACTCCTTTGGGGACTATGGTTTTTGATTCTAAATCAGAATTTGGAATCTAATAGGTTAAATAGTTTTGATTTGGCATAATTGAAATAACTTGCATATCTATTGGGATGATTATACAAATTTAGAAATTCCTTAAATAAAGATTCCTTTGTCAATGACATGTGAAAAACTATTTTAATTGGGCTTAAAAGGAAATTGTGTAGTTTAACCGAAAAAGTATATTCCCGACGAGATCAATACTTAAAATCACATTTACCGATGTTAGGAGGTCTTGTCCTGATATTGGATAATTGTTGTGTACCAGCTTTGATCGGTAGTATGTATTCATATTATTGAAAGGTTATTATCTTGGTGACTGTAGCCTATTCCTTTGTCCATGTTACTAACATAGACTAGTGCCCTTCTAGCGGGAAGAGCCAGACCTATATAGCTCATGGGTGCTTGAAGGTCAATGTGAGCTTCACAGTTCAGGATTAAATTTTAGAAAAATCATGTTTAACTCCCCTTGCACCTATCCGAGCATCCTATATACATACATACATATACACACACATACATATATATATAATTGTTGTGCATGTGATTTATGACTGCTTATTGATAAATGCAAATGCTTATCCTTTTTCTTATGTTGCATGCTAGTACACGCCATACTACCGTCTACCAGTGCTACATCATTTCATGATGTAGGTTCAGGGGGCTTTTCTTGTGACCTTATGCAGTGTTAGGTGGTTTAATTTTTTTGTTGGTCAACTATTGAAGTGGTGAGCCCTCCATCCATCGAAAGACCAAGTTTCTTTTAGTATTATTCCAATACTTTTGATTTTCTTTTGGCATAGCCGAGGTCATGTACCGACATAGTCGGTATTCTTTGAATAGAGGCTTTGTGGACAATATTGTGATATCATTTTGGGGATTTGGTTTCAACTCACAAACTTACTCCTTGGTTTTCATATTTCTCTAATTTTATTGATTAGCTTTCGCAGTTTATTGTTATTTTTATGCTCATGAGGTAAGGCTAAAGGTTCATCTCAGGCCTCGGTAGGCTAGGGACGTCCGTCACATTTAGGGCCCCGACTTGAAGCGTGACATTCATTAGTAGCAATCTTCATATTTAGATTTCATAAATTACTTTATATGCTTTTGTAACTCAAATTTTTCCTTAGTTGACATCCTGTAGGATAAGATTCAACTTTCTATTGATAAACATTAAATAAACTGTTATTCTTCATTTGCTTTAGAAAATTAACAAAATAACCAAAACATATCTTCCTAAAGGATTCTAATAATTAGGGAGAAAATTTAGATTTAATTTTAATACAAATAAATATAACTTTTTTAAATGACGATTTTACTAAACACTAATACATGCATAATTCATATGAAATTAAAGACACCAACATCCATAAATGTATATTTTGAGAAATCAATTGTGAGCAAAAACTCGACTTCAAAGTAATGAAATGTTTTATTTTGTGACAACGCAATTATTATGTAAGAAATAAAAAAATATTTAAATTCACAATCAGTTCAACTTGCAAACTAAACAAAAATGAAACAATAGAATTAAATTGTCAAGATCAAATAAAAACCAAATGATTTATAGGGAAACTTATAGTTCATAAATCCAATCAATTAACATGAAAGTGAAGAGATGGACCTTTATTGTAGAGAAATACTGAAACATCAAGCAAAGATGTCCTCAAATTAGAGCTGCAACTAATGACCCTCTCAAGCTTCTAAGAGAGGAAATAGTGTGTAGAAAAATGGCTAATCCATGTGAGACTTGCGGCTTCCATGTATATATTTATTTTGTGATCCCCTAAAAACTGTGAGCAACAACTTCCTCTTTTTTAATTTTATACCCTTACGTATAATATATCTACGTTTTTACTTAGTCTCCTACTAGATCATGATAATTGTTATTCTTTAGTCAAATCATCTTGCACCACTTGCTTAAGAATTAAACAATCAAGTTCAAACAGAAATAATTAAATGATCGCAAAATCAATATTTCATAAATCCAAATAATTAACATGACAGTTTGTAAATGGACCTTGATTGTAGTGGTGTACCTTGAAACATCAAGCAAAGAGTTCCTCAAACTGAATCTGTAGCTAAAAACCTTGTCAAGTTTCTAGGAGAGGAAAAAAGTGTAGTAAAATGGCTAATTCATTTGAGAGTCGTGGCAGCTATGTATCACTTTATTTGTACTCCAGTGAAAAATGTGAGCAGCGGCTCTCTCTTTTTTCTTTCATCATATCCTTAGTCTAAAATTCCTAGTGCTCTATTTATAGCTTTAACTAGGTCTAGCTTTTAGAGTATATTATTTGTTTTTTTTCATAAATTGTCCTTGTGTATTTGAATGAGATTAAAAAGTCTGAAGAAAAAACAATAGAATATTCCCTTTTTAAATGGAATATATTTGGTATGAATTTACATAAGCTTATCTAAGCTGCGGACTCTCATTGGTCTGACCTAATGTTTTTTCAATTTTTCAATAAATCAAAATAATGAAGAGAACATCAAAAAGTAAGTAAAATGATAGATTAAGCAAAATTTATATTTGTAAATTTCTTTTTCTTACTTTGGAAATTAAAGACAAAATATATAGTATAAAAACGTGGCTCTTTTTGTGATTTTCAGATTTCTAAAATAAAATAGGAATTAAAAAATAACATTTGAACTTAAAAGAATATATTTACTCTAAAAAGATGCAATAAAAGAGTGGGGTCAAACTTTAAAATAAAGAAATTTAATGTATGAGATTTTGACCCTATAAAAAGTAACTTATTTAAAATAAAATATTAATCGCTTAAAATAAAATAACACATTATTAACAAAAAACTCTATCATTTTGCATTTAATTTATATTTCAGAACATAAGGATACCTTCGCCTCTCTTTAAATTAATGAGAACTTTTCTTATGCTATTTTCTTTTTATGGTGATGAAAGAAATTTAATTGATGCTAGATTTTTTGACATATTAATCGCCTGTAGTGTTTATATAAGTTATTTTTTCCACTAAATTGTATTAGTATGGCTCATCCTGTATGAGTTTTATTATATTATTTATACGGGGTTTCAAATATGTTCAAAATTAAAAGCCACTTTAGAAACTACCTATTAGAATCAAATAAGATTTTACCTTGTTTATGATTTTTTTTTGAATTCTTCAATCCAACTTTATTTTGAATTCGAGCAAAGACAACATATTTGTTTGCATGTCGGGAAGATTTCTACAAGATTTCTATGTGGTACTTAAGAAAGTGGCACCAAAAATTAAAGACAAGTTCTATAAGGTGATAGTTAGATCAAGTTTACTTATGATATGGACTGTTAGTTGGTCAAGCATTCTCATATTTAGTAACTGAAAGTAGGTGTGATGACAATTCTATGATTAAGGTGTGGGTATTCTAAGAGTGATAAGAGGACTTCCGAGATAAGGTGAACGGAGTGTCTTCATTAGAGCACATTATTTAAAAATCGATGTTGAGATGATTTGGGCGTGTGATGAGGAGATGTATCAATGCCCTAGTACAACGTTGAAAAATTGGTTAAGGATAGATTCAGGAGAGGTAGACGTAGACCGTGGAAGTATTAAGATGAGGTAATATAATTATACTCGATATAGGACTAGGCAATGATGGGTATCTCAAGTTCACTGAGGATCGGATAACACCCTCTTTTCCTAGTCAGTCAGAACACAACACATACATAAAAGCGGAAGCAAATCCAAAAGATTATTTATATGAATAGAAAAACCAAATTGAGGTTACAAGTACTCAACAACATCCTAATCCACTGTTATCAAAAAATCCTCTAAATAGAACCAAATCAATCTAAGTCGGTACATGCCCCGATGATAGAAAAAACTAGACTAAAGAAAATATATGATATAAGGAAATCAAATCCGGAAATAAGGCCTTCCGTAGTATGGAAGATCACTGCTTCTGTCTTATTCATGAGCTTTCTCACGATTACCTAGTAACTGCGTAGGAAAACTAAAAGTATGGTCTATTCCTACAACGCATGGGGATGCGGCATCCAGAGACAGTAATTAGGTTGAGTGCTATCATGTAACTCAGGAATAAGGATAACATAATGCCATGATCAATAATTTAAAATAATTCAAATCCAAGGCATATACATATATATATATATATATATATGTTATGCCGGGATAAGGAACAAGGCTTAACATTCACTTTAAAACATTAGCCTAAATTGTGTAGCTTGAACGTCCTAAAACCACCAATAGGCTATATAGGTCCAGCTATAACCCCTTTGTCAAGCCTCAGTTTCTATTAGCCACACGAACTGGAGATATCATAGAAGGCCAGGGATTCTGATGCACTCTTCTCCAACCATAATGCTATTATATATATACACTTGGGAATTTCTTCATACCCCACAAACACACAGGCATCAAGACTTACCCTCATGTCGGCAAACATGAGTTTCTAGTAGTAGTCCTTTGGGAGTCACACCTTCATGGATAGATATCACAACCCCTTTTAAGACCAATTAAAACATTTAACAAATAACCCATCCATTATATTAAGGAGTCAATCATAAAGGCATCATTAAGTGGTATCATCATACCGACTATAGCATGCAAGTGATGTGATTAGCCAATACTTTGGGGATTCCTTCATACCCCTCAGAGTCCATTAATAAAATCACTTGAGGTATTACAATAAGTATACAAATATTGGGTACTACGTAGTTTTAATGAATGACAACACAAAATGAAACACGGTAGTTAAGCTTTCTCAAAGACACATTTTCTCATATAAATAAACTTATAGCAAAATCGTCGATGATTAAAGAATAGAGTAAAACAATAATGGAAAGATGTCTGGTTAATTTTGATAAACTCAATGAAATAAACATGTGCTAATTTCAAGGGTTGGAGTTTTACTTCAAAACTAAGGAGGCAAGAATTTGAATTAAAGAAGTCTTAGTTTGAATACAACACTAAGGAGACAAGATTTGGAATTGAAGAAGGGGTCTCACTTGGAGTAGAACTCTGAGTAATGAGAATTCTAATTGAAGGGGGAGTTTAAAATAGTGAATGACTTGTAACACCCCGTACTTTCGAGCTAGAATCTACACCATCGTTCCTACGCGTATAGACCCAAACTAGATAATTCCTTGTTAATCTATGTGTGGTTATCAATCCTATAGTATGGGAATACCTTTGAATTTGAATTGAAGTCACAAAAATCCCCTATCTCTAAGATGAGTTAAGAACATTTCTAGTAATTAAGTTTCAGTGGAGGTATAAACTTAGGTCCACTTCTATCAACCATAACTTCTATTATATATTGAAATAGAGGGACTACAATATATCCAATGAAAGGTCTTCGAAGTAGCTTTGCAATGATACAAATTTATCCAAAATTTGATACCCAAGCAAAAGGTTACAGCTATTTTCACGAGAGAAGCAATAGCTGCATGCGATTAGCATGCGACGCATGCCTACGTCACACGCACCAAATTTTTAGATTCTGTTTTTGCATTTTAAAGGTCAATTTGGACCTTTACTGCACCCAAGGTCTGTCCATAACAAAAGATTTGTGCCTTAAAAGTAGAATATACTCCAGAATTCAATTTTTTGTCTCAAATTAAAATCCTTAATCCTTTCCCTCAAGATCAAGAATCAATATCTTAAGTTCAAGACTCCAAGAAAAGAGTCAAGATCCGGGTTCAATTTATCAAGATCTATGTTCCATCTTTCATCTCTTATAGTGTAAGGTACGTGGGGTTCATCATGAAAACTACATGGGCTTGTTGACTCTCTTGAATATGATGTAAAGATCATCAAGAATGAATTTTAAAGGGGTTATGGAACTTATTCTTTAAAATTTTCATTTTGGATGTTTTGATAATATTATTATTTTGTCCTTTAGGCATTTTCCCCTTAAATTGATTTACATCTATATGTATACGTATGATATTGAAGATTTGATTGAGAACATTATCATTGAAATCACTCTCTTTGATGATTTATAGTTTATGAAACTGGTGAAATTGATTTGATATACATGTTTAATGGATTGAAAGTGATCTTTTCAATATTAAAGTAATTAAAATGATTTTGATAATGATGAGAGTGAGTTTCTTGATATGATTTTATTCGTATGTTAAAGAGAGAATTGCATGGGATTGATATCTTTCAGATGACCACCTTGTGTGTGTTTGAAATGTTAGAAATGAGAGTTTCCTTTCATGTGTTTACATGAGTTTTAAAGAATGAGTTTCTTGAAAGGATTATTGGTATGGTGGTCCTGAATTCCATGTTTTGAGAACAGATACATAATTTGTTATAATTGTCTCAGAGAATGTGAATTGCAAGTTAATGGTATGATGATACCATATAAACTTATGGCATAATAAAACTAGAGTCTTCAGAGCCTGATTTCAAAGATTGTATGTTTTAAAGAATTAAAAATGGGCTTAAAGAGGGTTAGGTGGTTACCCAAAAAGGGCACGAGTCAAACAACTTATATCATAAAACCCTATTTTACTGATACGGGTATGTTACTTTTGTACACTAGCGATGACCTTGTGGAGGAGTATAGATTCAAAGACTCCAACCCTTACAACAAACTTGGGTTGGGGGGTTGGCTGCCGAGTGAAGGGCAGATTCCATATAGCCCATGGAATTATAGAATTGTAGGGTGTACCACCTAGCTTAAAAGTAAAACAAAGAGTATCACACAAAGTTTAGATGATTTTATATAGTCTTTTAAATATTCCAATGTGATTCTTAATATATGATATATTTATGAGTTGTTTTAAATTGCTCTCATATATGTTGAATAAAAATTATTATTTTGGATTTGCTATGCATACCTGTGTAACTGTATTGACCCCCTATCTCTTAGGGTTTGAGGCTAAATCTAGAGGTCCAGCTAAGCAGTAGAGATTTAAGAGAAAAGAGAGTATGAAGTGGTGAGCTTTATTTATTCCATAAAGCCTATTTATTCCAGACTATGTTATTATTTTGTTTTGGATCTACTGGGGGCCTTCTCCTAGATTCAGATAGTTGTTATTTTAGCATGTAATAGAGATTTCATAGACTAGTTTTGATACTATCAAGAGTTGTTGTATTTTAAATTCCTTATCACTAAATTGAGTTCAGAGATGAGCAGGATTCTGTATTAAGTTATATTTTGCATCTTACTTTATTGTATGAATATTATGCATGACCACTAGATAGAGAAGGGCATTTGAGCTTTCATGGATTAAAATGCTCGTCACGACCAGGGATTTGGTTTGGGTCGTGGCAAACTTTGTATCAGAGCACGGTTCATAGCCTCAGGGTGTTTATGAAATCGCATTGGGTAGAGTCTTGTTTATGGGTATATAGTGTGCCACAGTTATAAGCAGGAGGAGACAAGGAATTTCAAAATATTTCTCTTTTCTTCATGTTCTAGTTCATGCTATGGAGTTAAAATATTCCTCTTCCATACTCTTATTTGTGCTATGGAATCCCCCATACGAAAGTAAAGTTATCCCAATTTTTTCTCTTACTTTGATGTGCTCAGATATGTCTTATTGTTGAGGTAATTAAAGTGCGGAAGTTTAGAGTCTAAATGATATGGTCCTTTTTGATTGAGTCATATAAGATTTTAAAATTATGTAAGGACTTGAGAAGAGTTTTAAGGGATTCAAGGTGTATTGATTCTAGTGTGACCTTTGATTCTAGTGAAATCGTGCTTTTCCGCCTGTGGTATTAAGTATATTCTATTCTTTTCAAAATTTATGTTATAGATGTCACGCTTAAGTGAGAATGATATGTAGCAGAATGTTGGAATAGTATTTCCACTTGAGTAGTAGTATAAGTTAAAGTGTCATGATCTATTGGTAGTGAGATGGTCTAGAAGTTGGTGACTTGAAGTCATAAGGTTAGCAGTTAAAGTGATGGTGACTTTTGTGTAAATGCATATTTTTAGTTGTATAACTATCGAATAAGGGATGATTTGTTATTTTATATTGATAGACTAGTGTGGTAGTAATATTTGTAGATTGCGAGGTATGCGATAGAGGAAGTGTTTGGCCGTAATTTTCATTTATTCAAAATAGGGAAAGACTTCAGAGTGGATAGTTATGGTGGTTACAAAAATCCCTTATTGGCTGTGAATGAAGATGCTTAGATTTGCCAATAAGTTATGATTATTCACTCATTCTTATTTATAGGATTTGAAGGTAGTCTAAATGTATGCTTGGTTAAGTAAGTATTTTGTGAGAAAATATAATATGGGGATAAGATCGTAGTAGATTATAATAGAAGATTAAGGTTGACGATGTCTATTATGTGACTTTACCCACTTGACCTTTTTTTATTTAACGGTTGTAACCTAGTATTTCATGTGATAAGGTATGTAGTGGATTTTAAGTTGTAGTAGTGATGTCATAAAGTGATTGTAATTGTAGGTAGTAGTTAAATGAAGGGAGTATTTGAATTGATTTCCCAATTTGATGGACTAGTACATTATGTTGCATTCTTTATTGGTGATAAATGATTGACACTAGACTATAGGCTTGAATTTTAGATGTAGAATATGGTGGTAAGAGTAGTGGCTTAATATTAATGATGTATGTTTTGTGGGAATGAATTAGTTGGCTTGATATATTGAAATAGTACGTGCTAATGGATTATAATAAGGGAAACCATAAGGTCATGATTAATTGTTATTGTTAGGGATTTCTAGTGTACTAGTGTTTCTTGATGTATTATTTCATACTTCCAAGTGAGAATTATGTGTAACGTTGGGTTATAAGTCATGTTTAGTACTAGACATTAAGTTTGAATAGCTAATGGCCATGAAGGTGGATGTGATGATTTTTTGGTTAATGATACTAATTTTATAAAAGTGATCTAATAGGTTTTAACTAAGTATGCAAGAACTTAAGTTTATTTTACTCGTAATGAAGTATGATGTGGTATGTATGATGTAGTATGCCCAAGGTGAGGTGAGGTTATGATATGTCTTTTAGGGCTATTACATGTTGTGTGTGGCTAGCGGTACTATTGAGTTTCTTGGTGGAAAAAGACTAGTTAGAAGTTATGAGGTGTTCTAAATAGCGATGTTAAAGAGTTTTGATTGATAGTGTTGAGCTTTTTGATATGAAATTGATTCTCATATTAGAGAGATATAATTTAGTAGTAGTGATATTGGTATGCTATGACGGAAGTAGTATGGTTTATCAAAGGCTTGGTGGTCTATGTTAAGTGTTAGAAGCTATGCTTGAGTTTTTGAAGATTGAGCTAATAGAAATAAGAGTTGAAGCACTAAAAAGTGTGCACTCTAACTATAGGGATACTCATGAAGATTCTTAGTAAGTGTGCATGTATTATGTGATGACTATTAGGGCTATAGAAAGATAAAAGTTTTTCTCAGAAGGTCCTATTAGCAGTGGTTTTCCACTTCCAGGTGTAATCATTCGGGTTAAGTCCTATTAATTGTGTGTATTATCATATTCGAGACCTTAGAGTGCACTATGTTCAGTTCAGTTTAGAGTCTAGTAAGGGATCTCTCAAATATAAGATGATGGCTTAAGGATAAGGGGGAGATGATAGAACAAGTAACCATGTCATGCTCTCAGATTCCAGTAGTAATGCCACTATGATATGAAATATCAGAAAGTGAGGGTGAGGCTCATCCCATTCTTATATCAGTATTTTGTATTTATCCCAATACCTATCCATGCCTTACATTTTGGATCCATGATCATAGTTCATGTTCATGCATATGATAGAGAATCATGTGCTATTCCAGCTCCTAAATGAGGAATTCTAGTTCATTCAGTATTCAGAATCACATTCCATAAGTTATGAACTCCAAATTAAGGTCATGTAGCTCATGACTCATGTACTCACACTTTATGGTGAACTCAGTTCCCATAACTCATGCTACACTCCAAGTGATTGGTGAGATTAATATTTTAGTCAAGTATGACATCAATTCTGCTCACTTTGATGAATCCCTAAAGTTTGTTCACTATTCCTCAAGCCTCAGTTTTATGTCAATTTTCGTATAGTATCCTTCCATGCTTCAAGGTCCTATGTTCTAAACTTTTAGTGACTCCTCCTACTCAGTCTACGACGTCACTATACTAATGACTTACGTTAGGTATTCAAGTCTTACCTATGCCTAAGGTTTAAGAACTTTATGTAACTCATGATATGTCGCGACTTCCAACGAGAAGAAATAATGTCCCTCGATGAGCCAGTAATTCTAAGTATCCCAGCTTTATGTTATGTTGATCATGAACAGCAAATCTGTGTCCCAAATTATAATTGGTTCTAAGCAACTATGTTTTTCATATGTTATCGATTCATTTTATGTCGGGATTAGCCAAAATGACTTTCAATTCTGAAAATGAGAAGCGATAGCTTTGAGTGGAAGTCCTTTCCTAAATCATCGACATCAAGAATTCCACACTAATGTTATAAGAATCATGATGAAATCTCTCATATTTATCACTATGGTTGTCCTAAGAACTCATGCAATGTTGAGTTTATGCTAGAATGACTCTCCAATGGTGATCCAAACACATGATAAATGAAACATTCTGTGATTGCACCATATTTTCAACTCAAGTCCTACCTTGAGTACGACAATTAGTATATGTTATAATCCAATTGTGTTACTCCCATTCATGATTCTCTTGCTTAGATCCTTTAATGACCCCTTTGTATGCTAGTATGATGGTGACTTTAAAAATGTAGAAGTATCTTGGGTAGGGGAGTAGATGTCGTTGTAGGTGAAAATTTCGATGCAATTTTTTGAGATAAGGTTAGAAGAGTAAGGGAAGCAAGCAGATGAATATTCTTTATGTGAAATAGTTAGAAGGGATGTATGTGGCAATAATCTTGGTGAAAATAATTGAATTTGCAGGTCTTAGTGGACACGTCCATGAAGTAGGCTGTGGTAGAGGTGGGCTGAAATTTTGTGATTGATAAAAACACAAACCAATGTGTCATATAGTTAGTATTCTTTGAATTAAGACTTGAGGTTATTGGATTATAGTGATGAGGCGAGATTATTCCTTAATGTGATGTAAAGTATAGGTCTTGTAGTTTAAATTAGCACCTCTTTCCTTCGAGTTAGGCTTCAACATAGAAGTAATATACATTGGGCCACAAATTCTTGTGGTTAGATGTGTTACGGGAGAATTGCAAGTTGGAAATGATGAAGTATGTTGATTAATGTTGGTCTATAGATGAGTAGTGTTGTTAAGTTTAAGTCTTTTCATTGTATCTTGTAAGATAGAGAATGCTAATATTTATATGCTTCGAGAAAAGCTTATCTCATCTCTTGTACCAATCTTAATCAGGCCGAGGACTCTTAGAAAAAGTTATGTTTTACAATGTTTTGATCATGTGCCATGAAACACATGCCAAGATCATGTCGATGTCAAGTTTCGTTATCTCAGGTTACGTGCTTACCTATTTCCCTAGGGGCTATCATGAAGATCGTGTGATTCCATTGCATATTTTGTTGAGGAAAAATGTTTAAATCAATATTACGTTATTAATTCTACACTTTTAGAGCTTCAAAAAGTCCCTACCAATCATTCGATGACAAATGATCCCAAGGGGGAGATAATGTAACACCCCATACTTTTGAGCTAGAATCTAGACAATCGTTCCTATGCATATAAAAGCGATCTAGATAATTCCATGTTAATATATGTGTAGTTATGAATCATATAGTGTGGGAATATATTTGAATATGAATTGAGGTCACAAAATCTCCTAACTCTAAGACGAGTTGAAAACATTGCTAGTGATTATGTTTCAATGAAGGTTTAAACTTGGGTCCACTTCTATCATCCATAACTTCTTTTATATATCGAATTAGAGAGTCTACTATATATCAAATAAAAGGTCTTCTAAGTAGCTTTCCAACAATACAAATTTTACAAAAATCTGATACCGAAGCGAAAAGTTATAGCCATTTTTGTGATAGAGGCAATAGTTGTGTGTGATTAGCATTTGACGAACGCTCTGTCGCACACACCTAATTTTTAGATTTTGTTTTCGCATTTTTAAGGGAAATTTGGACCTATAATTAACCCAAGGTCTGTCCATATCATAAGATTCACGTCCCAAAAGCAGAATACACTCCATAATTCAAATTTTCCTGTCATATTAAAACCCGAAATCCTTTCCCTTAAGATCAAGAATCAAGATCTTAAGTTCAAGACTCCAAGAAAATGGTCAAGATCTTGGTTCCTTCTATCAAGATCTAGGTTCCATCTTTCAACTCTTTTAGTCTACGGTACGTGGGGTTCATCCTAAAAACTACATGGGCTTATTGAATCTCTTGAATATGATATAAAGATAACCAATCATAAATTTTAAAGGGGTTTTGGAACTTATTCTTTAAATTTCGCATTTTGAATGTTTTGATAATATTATTGTTTTGGCCTTTAGGCCTTTTCCCCTAAAATTTATTTACATCTATATGTATACGTATGATATTGAAGATTTGATTGAGTGTATTATCATTCAAATCCCTCTCTTTGATGATTTAAAGATTATGAAACTGTTCAGAATGATTTGAGATGCATGTTTAATGGTTTGAAAGTGGTCTTTTCCATATTAAAATTAATTAACATGATTTTAATGATGATGAGAGGGAGTTTCTTGATATGATTTCGCTCTTGTGTTAAAGAGAAAGAATTGCATGAGATTTATATCTTTGATATGACCACCTTGTGTGTGTTTGAAATATCGGAAATGAGAGTTTTCTTACATGTGTTTACATTAGTTTTAAAAAATGAGTTTCTTGAAAGGAATTGTTGATATGGTGGTCCTGAATTCCATGTTTTGAGAACATAGATATAATTTTCTATAAATAGATCAGAGAATGTGATTTGCAAGTCAATGGTATAAAGATACCATATAAATTTACGCCATAAAAGAACTACAATCTTCAGACTCTAATTTCAACGATTGCATGTTGTAAAGAATTAAAAATAGGCTTAAAGATGGTTAGGTGGCCTTCAAGTTTCTCCCAACTATCGATTGACTCAGTCTCTAAATCTTTTTATTTCTTTTTCATATTGAATAAGAATGTTAGCCATAGAGGGCACGAGCCAAACTGCTCATAGCCAAAAACTGTGTTTTGTCGATACGGGTATGTTACTTTTGTACGCTGGCGATAGAATTGTGGTGTAGTAGAGTTTCAGAGACTCCAATAATTGCAGCCAAGTTGGGTTGGGGGCTTGGCTACTGAGTTAAAGAATTATTTCATATAGCCTGTGGAATTACAGAATTGTAGGGTATACTACCTAGCGTAGAAGTAAAACAAAGAGTATGTCACAAAGTTCAGATTATTTTTTGGAGTTTTTTAAATATGCCCATGTGATTCTTAACATATGATATATTTATGATCTATTTTAAATTGATCTCATATATGTTGAATAAAAATTATTATTTTGGATTTGCTTTTGCGTACCAGTACAACTGTATTGACCCTCTATCTCTCAGGGTTTTCGGCTCAATCTAAAAGTCTAGCTAAAAAATAGATATTTCTAAGAGAAAAGACTGTGTAGTGGTGAGCCTTCTTTATTCCATAAGTCCTGTTTATTCCAGACTATGTTATTATTTTATTTTGGGTCTACTGGTGGCCTTGTCCCTGATTCAGAGAGTTTTCATTTTAGCATGTAATAGAGATTTCACAGACCGGTTTAGGTATTGCCTAGAGTTGTCATATTTTAAATTCCTTATCTTTAAAATGAGTTCAAAGTATGACCATGATTATGTAGTAAGTTGTATTTCTGCATCTTACTATATTGTATAAATATTGTGCATGACTACCAGATAGAGAAGGGCATTAGAGCCTTCATGGTTCGGAATGCTCGTTATGGCCAGGGCCTCGGTTCCGATTGTGACATGACTCTTTGAAGAGTTATGCTTAAATAGAAATTGTATCCTTCAGGGTAATTTATGCACTTAAAAAGTGGAAAAGAGAAATCAATAAATTGACTTCATGAAGTTCTACTAAATCACTGAAGAAACTGATTGAAGAACCTGGTCCTAGAATAGAATCTGGCTAAGAGTTTTAGCATTTATTGTTAGGAATTGTTCATTGTATTGAACTATAGATGTAATATTAGTTTCAGGGTGTTATAAACTGTAGTAGGAGCTAGTCTCTGAGTTGGGAAAACTCAGAGACTGTGGAAACACATACCTTGGATAGTATGTGTGTAGTTAGGAATTAGAGTTTATAAAACCTAGTCATTGAGTTATACCAATTAGAGTTTACAATTCCTAGGATACAGAGTGGTAATCATTTTGTTGAGGCTCAAGTGATTTAGTGGAGTTGGGGTTAAACTCTGTAAAGGTACAGGACATGATATTTTACAACTTTTTGAGCTAAGTGTTTTCCACGTAAACATCACTATGTGATTTTAATACCCCATATTTTTCCTAGCTCAATTTAACTCCTAGAATGTCAATGGTCAACTTCAAAAAAATAAATAACTCTTGATACATGTAGAAATTTATAGCTCCAGACTTACCAAGTTATAGATAATTGAACTAGCTTTCCAACGATACCAATTTTGCCTTAATCTGATACTCTGTTGAGAAGTTATGCCAATTTTAGTGAAAATAGTAGGACATTTAGACCGGCAGCGCGTCCTGGTAAAGGAAAAAAAATGCTATTGTCCGATTTTAGTGAAGCACCATGATTAGCCTGTATCACGTAGAATTCCATTTCTTATTTGTCCCATTCCAATAGCTCAACATGATTAGACTATATCGCACCAAAATTCCCAATTGTACAGTCACCTCATTGTGGTGAAGGGCAAAATAGTACTCGTCCTTTTCCAATGATGCAATGTGATTATGCTGCATAGCACCAATGGCCAAAATGGTGATCGTCTTTTCCTAGTAAGCCACCGGGATAGCGGCGCATCACGGTGGGAGGCAAATTTAGGATTTCCAGTTTCGAATAAAATTTTAAGAAGGGCTGTTTAGACTTTTTTCCAATCCTCCAAATTGTGAATAACAGATGATTAAACCTATTCTAAGCCTATTATGCTCACTTTTCATCAACTTTCTCTCAAGGAAACCCTAGGACATTAAACCTTCTCCCCAAGAAATCCGAATTCCACCATTCTTTTTCAAAGATAGCTCATAATTAAAGATTTCCAACTCAAGAACATCAAGAATCTATCTTCAAGAGCACAAATAGGAACTCAAAGTTCAAGTTTCTTCATCTAATAATCAATTTAGGTATGTGGGATTTTTCAACAAGCATAATCCTTTCATCCTTGTGCCCAAAATTAGTTTAGAAGTTGATTTTTATATGAATTTACATGAGATTCAAATTAGGGTTCATACCCAATATTGCTATTTGCAAGATTATGAGATTACTAGTGATTTAAATGTTGAATTGTATGTTTTCTTTCATAGTTTTATGAGTATGAAATAAATTTCAACATTTTAAATTCAATTATCATTATTGTCAACATCAACCCTGGCCTTTATGAGGATTTGACAAGAATTTGATGCATGGGTTATTAAGACCTAGTTTGAATGTTGATATTTCAAGAATGACTATGCTCTAAGCATCCCATGAGCAGTTATTTTTAGATTTTAGTAAAGATTTGGACTTTTGATCTTAGCTTAGACATGGAATCTAATTTATAGTTTCAGTTAAAGTTTAAATTAATAGATATATAGTTTGTTTTCATTATAAACCATTTATACTAGGTTTAAAGTGGATTTCCTACAGAATGAGCATACTGATTAATGGGAGTAGTATTTAGCACCGAGTTGGGCATGTTTACATGCCCCAAAACTATGAGCCAAGTAGGTACAAATTTTCAGATTATTCCCATTTCTATATGGATAACAATTACAAATGTCATCACTTAGATTAGGTTATACGCCTTAGAAAGAGTATGACACCTCTCCCTAACATGAGGTTTTCCTATAAAGGAACAAGACGTTGGATACTACGTGAGCTTACAAAGTGTTTGTCATTTAGCAGAACCTCCCTAATAGTAAATACTTTCATAATAGTATTTAAAAGTTTTTCCCCACAACTTACAGAAAAGAGTAAAGAATAATAATAAAGTTGTTACAAACTATGTGTAAAGGCTCACCAATTTTTTTTCAGATATTGCTTTATATGAGGCATTAGATATAGATGTCATCTTTCAGATTACAGATAAAAGAGTGAGTCCTTTCTACACTTAGACAATATGATTTAAAGATAGAATACAATTACAACCTTTAGAAACTAAATGTGATGACTCACTAGATCTATGTAACATGTTTTGCTATTCGTGATTAAGATTTTTAGTTTTTAAATATTCCAGCTTATGTGAGTTATCTATATTTATCAAAAATTCTTTTTACAAATTTATGAAAATATTAAGATATAGATTTACTTGTGAATTCACCCTATATACTCAATAAAATCCATAAGTACTGATCTACATATACGTCTATGTGCTACATTGACTCATTATGTAGGTTCAGGTGCTCAATTTCAGCAGCGTGAGTGATTTCGAGCATCTCCATCTACATTTCCATAGTTGGTGAGTCCTCACGATTTGGTGACTTAGTCATTCAATTTTTCAGCTTATTAGTATAGATGATTCATTATATTTAGACAGTACAAGTTAGCTGGGAGTTTATCCAAGTGACTCTATAGCATTAGTAGTTTAGGCTTGTCAGACTGCTAGATGTGATTCAAATTTTCAGTATTGATTAATCAGACTCTTGATTTTTGTATTTTCAGATATTATATTTAAAATCTAACAGAATCCCGTATTTTGGCTTGATTATATATATATATATTTCCCTATTATGAGTTTCAGATTTAGTAGATAGCTTACAAGGTTAGCTTAAGTTTACTCATAGTCTTGACAACCATGTGACGTCTCAAAACCTATTTTTGGGGAATTATAAACTTGGTATCAAAGCCTAATGTTATACAAATCCTATCGCATAATGTAGAGTCTTGATCATGGGTGTGAAGCGCGCCATATTTATGAGCAAGAGGCTATGGGATGTTTTTGGTAATTATCTCATTCTTTTATGATATAATGTGCTTAAAGTATCTCTATCTTATTTTAACTCATGCTCTTACATGATAGTTTAATATGCATCCTTATGGAGCTAATGTACGCAGAAATGATAACTAGCCACCCCATCCAGCTGACCCTCTAAATGAGAATGTATCCCATGCTAAATTTCAGGCTGCCTTTCAGGCATTAGCACAAATTGTGACTAATAATGACCAGGGAAACCATCAGAAGGTAGTCCCACTTAAGCATAATAGGGATCTAGCAGCAGCCAGAATTCATGAATTCATGAGAATGAATCTGCTTGAGTTCTTTGGGTCAAAAGCAGGTGAGGAAATACAATTTTATTTAGATGAGGCAAAAAATATTACCCAGATTATGGATATTTTTTAAGAGAAAAGTGTAGAATTGGCATTCTATAGATTGAAGGATGTATCATATAATTGGGTGTCATATGGATGAGTGGTTGAGGTGAGAGTTCAGTTCCTATGAGTTGGCAGGTGTTTTAAGATGTGTTTCTAAACAAGTTTTTTTCATGTGAATTGAGAGAAGCAAAGGTAGAAGAGATTGTGAAACTGAGGCAGGGCTCAATGACAATGAAGGATTACTTCCTTAAGTTCAATCAGTTTTCTAAGTATGTCTCGGATATAAAGGCTGACTCTTAGGTGAGTATGAGTAAGTTTATTACTGGAGTATCTAGTTTGGTAGTCAAAGGGTGTAGGACTGCCACGCTTATTGGGGACATGGATCTTGCTAGATTGATAATTTTGGATCAACAGATTAAGGCAAAAGAGTTAAAGAGAAGAGAGAGGAGAAATAAGAAGGCTAGAACTGGGCAGCTTGAGTATGGACAAACAAAGCTTTGAGGGGGAAATCACTTACAGTTTTAGAATTGTTTATCTATGCCAGCGCCATCTTCAGCTAGTTCTCCCATCCCTAGAGTAGGAGAAAACGGTGAGGTAATACCTCTATGTCCAGATCTTAAAATAGTGTGAGTGGAAAATCTAGTTATCCTCCATGTGCTAAGTATGGTAAGAATCATCCTATGAGTGCTTGTTTGGACTAAAAGGTTTTTATAGTTGTGGTATGTTAGGTCATGGAATCAAAGAGTGTCTGCATGCTAAGCAGTAAAATAGGGGTGTTCATCCCCAGGCTCAGGTAATAGCGTACCAGCTCCTGTAGGTCGCTCAGTACCTCCTCAGGGTATATCATCCAGTACCAGTGGCGATCAGTGCCAGAATTGATTTCTTGTTTTACTATCCTATTAGGAGCAGGAGGATTCACCCGATGTTATCACAGGTATGCTTGATGTCTTTAATATTGATGTTTATGTGTTGTTATACCCTGGGTTGAATTTCACTTATAAGACCCCATTAGTTACAGTAAAATTTGAAATATGTCCTAATAAAATCCATGAGCGCTTGTAAGTTTCTACCTAGTGGGTGAGTCAGTTGTTGCCAAACAGATTTATAGAAAGTGTCCTATTATTGTCCTTCATAAAGTCATGTTAGAAGATTTAATATAGTTAGATATGGTCGACTTTGACCTTATTCAAGGTATGGATTGGATCCATTCTTGTTATGCATCTATAGATTGTCTCACCTGAGTTGCGAAGTTTTGGTCTCCAGATGAGCTAGTCTTTGAGTGTAAAGGTAATTTAGTTTCTCCCAAGTTTCATTTCATATCCTTTATTAAACCCTGAAAGTTGATCTTAAAAGGGTGTATCTATTATCTAGTTCGAGTCAAAGACACTAAGTCTTAGACTTTAACAATTCAATCAGTTTATTTCGTTAATAATTTTCCTTATGTTTTCCCATTAATTTGCCAGAGGTACCTCCTGATAGGGAAATAAAATTTAGTGTTGACCTTTTTCAAGATACTTAACCCATCTCCATCCTTCCATATCATATGGCTCCAGTCGAGCTTAAAGAGTTAAAAGAGTACCTTAATGACCTATTATATAAAGGTTTCATGGGGCCGAGTGTCTCTCCATAGGGAACTCCCGTCTTATTCATGTGAAAGAAAGATGGTTCTTTGTAAATATGCATTGACTATCGTCAGCTGAATAAAGTCACAGTCAAAAGCAAATATCCTCTTCCTAGTATTGATGAGTAATTCGACCAACTCCAAGGTGCAAGTTATTTCTTCAAGATAGACCTTAGATCCGACTATCATCAGCTAAGAGTAAGGGAATGTGACATTTTAAAAATAGCTTTAAGAACCCGTTATGGTCTTTTTAAGTTTCTAGTCATGTCATTTGGTCTTACCAATGCCCCAGTAGCCTTTATAGACTTGATGAACCGAGTGTTCAAATAGTATTTGGAAATGTTTGTCATAGTACTTATAGATGATATCCTTGTCTATTCTCATAGTGAGAATGATCATGCACACCACCTAACAATTGTGTTTCAAACTCTCAGAGATCAGTAGTTATTCGTAAAATAGAGCAAATGTAAATTTTAGCTAAGAGCAGTAGATTTCTTCGGTCATATTGTTTCCAGAGATGATATTAGAGTTAATCCCCAAATGACAAAAGTAGTACGAAACTGGCCTAGTCCTATTCTCCATCAGACATTAAATTTTTTTGGGTTTAGCTGGCTATTACAGTTGTTTTAACGAGGAGTTTTCTTCTATTGCATCCCATATGTCTAGATTAACTCAGAAGAAGGTTATGTTTCTGTTTTCTGATTTCTGTGAGAAGAGATTTTAGGAGTTAAAGACTGGACTCACTTCATCCCTAGTTTTAGCACAACCTGATGGTACAAATGGGTTCGTTGTATATTATGATGCCTCTAGAATCAATTTGGGTTGTGTTTTGACGTAGGGAGGTAAAGACATAGCCTATGCCTCTAGATAGCTTAAACCTCATGAAACAAACTACCCTACCCATGATCTTGAGTTAGTTGCTGTTGTGTTTGCCTTAAAGATCTGGAGGCACAATCTTTATGAGGCGCATGTTGATGTGTTTATGTATCACAAAAGCTTATAGTATGTGTTTACTTAGAGGGAGTTAAATCTTTGTCAGATAAGGTAGTTAGAATTACTAAAGGATTATTATATGAGTATGTTGTATCATTCGGGAAAGGCCAATGTAGTGGCAAACTCCTTTAGTATATTGTCTATGGGCAGTGTTGCTCTTGTAGAAAATGATAAGAGAAAGTTAGTTCGAGAAGTTCACCGGTTAGCTATATTGGGTGTAAGGTTGGTTGACTCAGCTAAAGGTAACGTTTGGGTTCAAAGTAGATTAGAATCTTCTCTAGATACTAAAGTAAAAGAGAAGCAGGACAAGGATTATTGTTAGGTCAAATGAAGGGTTCAGTTAAAGACCAAAAGGTAGGGGTTTTATCCCAAGGGGGAGATGGTATATTGAGATACCAGGGTAGATTGTGTGTGCCATGTGTTGATGATTTGAGGCATCGGATCATGGAAAAAGTGCATTGTACGCGTTATTACATTCAACCAAGGGCCACCAAGATGTACCAAAATTTGTGAGAAGTCTATTGGTGGAGCAGTATGAATAGAGATATTACAAAATTTGTAGCCAAGTACACGACTTGTCAACAGGTTAAGGTTGAGCACTAAAGACCTGCTGGCATAGTGTTGGAGTTTGGTATTCCCCCTTGGAAGTGGGAAGAGGCTAATATATACTTTGTGATAGGACCGCCCCATTTGTGTCAACAACATGATTCGATATGTATTATTATAGATAGATTGAATAAATCAACTCTTTTCTTTCTAATTCACATATCCTACATAGATGAATATTATACTAAGTTGTATATCAAAGAGTTGGTTAGACTACATGGAGTTCCTTTGTCCATCATATCAGATAAGGGTACTCATTTTACCTCTCAGTTTTAGAAAGCCTTATAGAAGGGTATTGGTACCTAAGTTTATCTTAGTTCATCTTTTCATTTGCAAATAGATGGTCAGTCAGAGAGGACCATTGAGACTCTAGAGGATATGTTGAAGGCATGTATTCTTGATTTCAAAGGTAGTTGGGATGACAACTTGCCGTTGATCGAGTTTGCCTATAATAACAATTACCATTATAGTATTCAGATATCCCTACTAGAGGCTCTTTATGGGTGGAGATGTAGATTACTAGTAAGTTGGTTCAAAGTGGGTGAGACCACTTTGATTGGGCCAGATATAGTGTTTTTATCCATGAAGAATGTTCAGTTGATTTTAGAGATATCGATAGGAGCTCAGAGTTATCAGAAATCTTATAAAGACGTAACAAGGAGAGATATTGAGTTTAAAGTGGATGATCTTGTGTATTTGAAGGCTCATAAAGGGGGTGAAGAGATTTGGCAAAAAGGGAAAGCTAAGTCCCAGATATATAGGCCCCTACTAGATTTTGAGTGGTGTTGGGAAGGTAGTGTATGATCTTGAGCTACCCACAGACTTGTCATTAGTTCATCCAGTGTTTCATTTGTCCTTATTGAAAAAGTGCATGGATGATTCAGTAATTGTAGTCCCTTTAGAAAACACAGATATTCAGAATAACCTTGCATACGAAGAAGTTCCAGTAGAGATTCTTGATCATCAGATCCGTAGACTAAGGAATAAAGAAGTTCCCTTGGTCAAAGTTCTGTGGTGAAACCAGTTTTTTGAGGGTTCTACTTGGGAAGCAGAAGCATACATGCACACCAAGTATCCTCATCCTTTCTCCACGAACTTAGATTCAGCTGAAAGTAATAGTCTTTCTTTTCCAGTCTCAGATTCAGCCTTATAGTTATCTTCATGTAAATTCATGCATTTGCATATTAGTTCAGTCGCTCAGTATGTTTTAGATACAGTCATGCAGTTTGCTTCAAATGTGCATGCCAGCATATAGCCTCAATTCCTTCGTATCTTTAGTTTAACTAATCTTATTCGAGGATGAATGTTACTAAGGGGGAGATAATATAATACCCCGTATTTTTTCTAGCTCAGGTTAACTTCTAAAATGTCAAGGGTCAACTTCAAAAAAATGAATATCTTGATACATGTATAATTTTCCATCTCTAGACCCATCAATTTGTAGATAATTGAACCATCTTTCAAACGATACCACTTTTACCTTAATCCGATACTAGATTGAGAAGTTATGGCAATTTTATTGAAAATAGTCGAACATTTCAACAGTCACCGTAATGCGGTGAAGGAGAAAATAACAATTGTTCGATTTTAGTGAAACACCACGGAAAAATTCTAGTTCTCATTCGTCCCATTCCAGTAGATCAACGCGATTAATGCCAAAATTCCTAATTGGACAGTCACTGCATCACGGGGAAGTGCAAAATGCCACTCGTCCTTTTCCAGTGGTGCAACGCGATTATGCCGCTCATTCCAATGGATAAAATGGCGATCGTCCTTTTTATATTAAGCGATCGGATAGCGGCACAGCACAGTGAGAGCCAAAATCGAGATTTCCAGTTAATAGTAAAATTTAAAAAAGGGCAATTTAGTCTTTTTCCAAGTCCCCAAATCATGAATAACATGAGATTAAAGCTATTCTAAGCCTATTATTCTCACTTTTCGTCAACTATCTTTTAAAGAAATCTAATTACATAAAAACTTTCATCCCCGTTAAATCAAAATTCCACCTTCTTTTTTTCAAGATAGCACAAAATTAAAGATTCCAAATTCAAGAATATCAATATTGTGTCTTCAAGAGAACAAATAAGAACTCAAAGTTCAAGTTTCTTCATCTAATAATCAATTAAGGTATGTGGGGTTTTTCAACAAGGATAATCCTTTCATCCTTATGCCCAAAATAAGTTTTGAAGTTTATTTGTATATTAATTTACATGAGATTCAGATTAGGGTTCATACCCGATATTGCTATTTGATAGATTATGAGATTACAAGTAATTTAGATGTTGAATTGCATGTTTTCTTTCGTATTTTCACGCATATGATATCAATGTCTAGATTTTGAATTGAATTATCACTATTCTCTTTATCAAGAAAGAACTTTATGATGATTTGACAAGAATTTGATGCATAGGCTATTAAGCCCTAGTTTCAATGTGTAACACCCTGATTCGCTGAACCAAAATGCTACACGGTGCTTATGACCCCTAGGGACCACAAGTTAACCCATGACTGATATCTGTATACTGCAAATCATGATATAATAATGCAGAATACATAGAACTATAAGGACATAAGGTTCAACTGAATACAATCATGATGGTGAAAATACCCAAAACAACTCAATCTGAATGTAAATCTGAACATAAATCTGAAACCCTCTAAACTATCTGAATAAGGAGTTGAAGGAACATATCTCAAACTAACTTTGTAAAACTGAACTGAAGAAATAATTAAATGAATCAAATCATATAGTATAACATGAAAAGAAAGATCCATAGTGCAAATGCATCAGTAAAACTAGAGTACTGAGTATACGAGGAAGGTAGGCTGAACATAAAAGTTTTCATACATCAACAACACTAACTGACTAATATAAACGTGGGAGTACAAACACATATGTATAGAAGTTGGGATCATGAATATGTAGTTGCATAACCTGTAAGCTAATACATGGTTTACTAATAATTGACATGAATGATAGTGAAACTAATAACATGGACGACTGTATCTGACAGTCCTATATATACTAAAATTTGAAGAATGCCCTGAGTTCTTTTACTAAGACCGATTCTGAAACTGTGGGAATAGTGTTTAACCGACATGCCCCATGTATGCCGTTATGGATAAGCTGGGGTCAAATCTCTGCCCCGATTAGAGGGGTGTTAATACCGTGCCATGGGTAAGAACAGCCTGTAAGTGACCCTTATCTGGCAGGTACTCAATCAGATAGGTAAAAACCCTAAACTGACGGGTTAATACACCTCATCAACCCTAATCTGATGGGTTAAGAAGCCTTAACCTATGCTGGCTACATAGTTCTAGAACACAAGGATGAATACTAAGAATCGCACCCTGAACTGGCGAGTGATTTCCCATCCTTGGGTTCACTCGGTGCTAACCTCTACTCCCATCTGGAAGGACTGGACATGAATAACTGACTATGCATGACTTAATATTACTGAATTCTATTAACTGGCAGAATATTACTAATATCTAACAATTGACTAAGATCATGAGGTTTTCCTGAGTCACATGATTGACTGAAGTCTATGGAATCATAGCTTGAGTTCGGATATCGTGAAACATGACATGGCTCTAGGCACACAACTATAGTTTTCAGGTACAAGTACTCCCAGGACTCGATAGGAGGAAACCAACACAGATGACATGACTTGATCACAAGATTTGAGTCCACAATTCATAATATCATAAGTAAGGCTCTCATAATAAGACTGATTCTCAACAAACTATCACATGATCGGGAATGTACACAACATGTGTATACTTGCATGGGTTCAATAACATGGTTATTCCATATTGCAACAATATCATGAGCATCTTGTACAACTTCTTTAATTCAAGACAATAGCACGGGGATCACATTGTATATAAACTTAGAATATGGAATAGTCATTTAGGACTTATTATGTCATAAAAGCATGATTTCTATTCCTTTAGGTATTTCCACAAACACCTTACATGCACATCTTAGGCATATGTGGATTCATCTAGATTTCAAACATTCAACCACTAATTTCACATGTTTATATGTTAAATACCACCATATCCTCACACAAAACAAACAAAGATCCCATCTTAGGCATCATCAAACTCTAACCACATGAATATCAACCACCAAAAACATAAACATCATGATACATAATTTAAAATATGGTTCTTGAGCTTCATGGATAAAAGGAGTCCATGAATCAACTCACGCATACCTTAGAAGGAAGATTCTTGATGATTGATGGAGGAATTTCCTTGAAATCGGATCTTCAAGCTTAATTATGCAACCCTAGTTGTTTTTCTCTTTTAGTGATCTTGGATGTTGAGCTTTGAGATGATAATAGGGTTGTAATATGTTTAGAAGCTATATATTTTATAGGGTTAAGTTTAGGGACAAGTAAGGAGTGTTAAAAGAATTAATTACCCTTAAAATAACTCAAAACAGAGTGTTTTTGGCACCTGGAACTTAGGCGGTGCCCAAGTGATTGCCTAAGTTAGGTTGGGTGGCGCCTAACTAATCGCCTGTGTTTGGGTTGGGCGGTGCCTAACCAATCGCCTATCCTTACTGTCTCTCACAAAAATGGGCATAAGTTTTCATTCGAGTATTGGATTGAGGCGAAATTGACATCGTTGGAAAGATAATTTGATTCTTTACAATTTAGTTGGTAGAAACCAGCCAAAATGACATATTAACGTCGAGTTATACTTGTTCAAAGATGATCCTTGCAAAATCAAAACACTAATACTTGGTGGATTCAAAAACTCTTAGCTTGTATTACCTTAAGTGACTCATATGAACATGCATAATGCATCATAAGCTATCCTATCACTAGGATATTTATTGTAAGTTATGTACCAAAGTATGAATCATAGGATAGGAGATTTTATACATAGGAATACCTATTTACTTTCTAGCTTAGAAATATGCGAGGCATTACAATATCTCACCCTTGGGAACATTTGTCCTCGAATGAGAATTTACTGAGAAGGGATACAAGACAATAGAACCTGAACAAAACATGAAGAACTAAAACTTGATCTCATGACTAACATGCTAAACATACTAAAATTATGCATATCTGATGCAGGGACAATTGACATATGAATGCATGACTGAGTATGAAATGGTTAATAGGTACCAAGTTTATACTGGAAACATGAATGTAAAACTGACTAAGATTAAGGAGAACTGTTACCTTGAGCTTGATCTGAATTGGCAGGGGAGAGGTGAGGATACTTGGTACATATATCTGCTTCTGCTTCCCAAGTAGCTCCCTCATGAGACTGATTTTGCCAAAAAACCTTGACTAGAGGGACTTTTTTGTTCCTCAATCCACGAGTCTGATAATCTAAGATTTCGACTGGAATCTCTTTATAAGAGAGGCTATTCTGAATGTCGATGCTATGAATAGGGACAACAACTGCTAGGCCACCTATGCACTTCTTTAGAAAAGAGATGTGGAAGACTGGATGGACTGAGGCTAGATCTGAAGGTAACTCTAGCTCATAAGCTTCCTTGCCGAAACGACAAAGAATTTTGAAGGGACCGACATACCGGGGACTTAGTTTCACTTTCTTGCCAAACCTCTTCACTCCCTTCATAGGAGAGATCTTAAGATAGACATAGTCATTCACCTCAAACTCGAAATCCTTTCTACGAATATCTGCATAGGACTTCTGTCGGCTTTGAGCAGCCCGGAGTCTCTCTCTAATCAACTGAACTTTCTCTAAGGTGTCAAATACTAAGTCAGGACCTATGATTGATACCTCACTAACTTTGAACCAACCAATCGGAGATCTACATCTCCTACCATAGAGAGCTTTGAATGGAGCTATCTGAATACTAGAATGATAGCTATTGTTGTATGCAAACTCAATCAAAGGCAAGTGGTCGTCCCCACTTCCCTTGAAGTTAATTGCATACGCCCTTAACATATCTTTAAGGGTCTGAATGGTCCTTTCTGCTTGACCATCTGTCTGAGGATAAAATGCTATGCTGAGTTGAACTTGGGTACCGAGACCCTTTTGGAATGCTTTCCAAAAGTGAGAAGTGAACTGGGTACCTCTGAATAACTCCCTGATATAGAGTTTGGCATAATCCTTATCGGAATAAGAAGTATGAACAGGAAGAAAATGAGCTGACTTGATCATTCTATCTATAATGACCCAGACTAAATCATGTTGATGACAAGTTCTAGTAAAACCTTCATGAAGTCCATGTTAACTTCTTCCTACTTCCAAGTATGAATGGTGAACTCTTGTATGGAACCACTAGGTTTCTGATGCTCTATCTTAAACTGCTGACATGTAGAGCACTTAGCCACAAACTTTGCAACATCTCTCTTCATCCCACTCCACCAATAGATCTCTCGTATGTCGCAGGACATCTTAGTGGCCCATAGATGAATAGAGTATCGCGCACTATGTGATTCTTCAAGTATTAGCTGCCTCAATTCATCTATACCTAGAACACATAGACGACCCTGACAATGAAGAACACCATCTCCCTTTTCGGAGAAAACCTCGACTTTTTGATTCTGAACTGACTCTTTAAGCTTGACAAGGCTAGGATCCCTATCTTGTTTCTATTTCACCTCAAAAACTAGAAATGACTCTGAACTAATATGAACACATACACCACCCTCTGAAGAATCAACTAAGCGAATGCCTAGTCTAGTAAGTTGATGGATCTCCTGATCTATCTTTGTCTTACTATCCTCAACGAGAGAAATACTACCCATAGAGAGTGGAATGAGAGCATCGGCCACAACATTGGCCTTGCTCGGATGATAAAGAACACTCATGTCGTAATCCTTCAAGAGTACTAACCACCTTCTCTGGCGAAGATTGAGATCTTTTTGGGAAAAGACATACTGGAGGCTCTTATCATCTGTGAAGACATCTACTTGAACTCCATATAGATAATTCCTCTAAATCTTCAAGGCAAAAACTACCGTTGCTAACTCAAGATCATGAGTAGGATAATTCTTCTCATGTAGCCTTAACTATCTGGAGGCGTAGGCTATGACCTTACCATGCTGCATGAAGACACAACCTAAACCCACTCTTGATATATCAAAATAGACTAAAAACCGTCTAAACCATCTGGAATAGCTAGAACTGGAGTGGAGGTAAGTCGAGTCTTCAAATCTTGAAAGCTCTTCTAACATAAATTTGACCACTGAAACTTAATCTTCTTCTGAGTCAATCTGGAATGAGAGATACAATAGAAGAAAATGCCTCGACAAACCATCTATAATAGCCATCCAAACCCAAGAAACTCCTAATATCTGATGGAGATACGGGTCTAGGCCAGTTTCTTACTACCTCAGTTTTCTGAGGATCTACTCTAATTCCATCATCAAAAATAATAAGGCCAAGGAATGCTACTGATCTTAGCCAAAATTCACACTTTCTGAACTTAGTGAATAATTGGTGATCCTTGAGAGTCTGAAGAACAATCCTGGGATGATCTGCATGATCACGCTCTGTGCGAGAATAGACCATAATATCATCTATGAACACAATGCCAAATATGTCCAAGTACTGCTTGAACACATGGTTCATCAAATCCATAAATTTGCATGGGCATTGGTAAGACCAAATGACATGACTAAAAATTTAAAGATACCATACTGAGTACGGAAAGCTGTATTCGAAATGTCACATTCTCTAACTCTGAGTTGATGATAGCCTGACTGAGGTCTAACTTGGAGAAGTAACTGGCACCCTGAAGTTGGTCGAATAGATCATTAATCCTAGGAAGAAGATCTTTGTTGTTGATCATGACCTTATTGAGTTAATGGTAATCAATACACATCTTGAGAGAACCATCTTTCTTGCGCACAAATAATAATGGTGCACCCCATGGGGAAACGCTGGGTTTGATGATTCCCTTATCTAAGAGATCCTTAAACTGATCTTTCAGTTCCTTGAGTTCTGATGGTGCCATTCTGTATGGCAGAATAGAAATAGGTTGAGTATCCGGAAGAAGGTCTATGCCGAAGTCTATTTCCCTTTTGGGAAGAATGCCTGGAAGATCTTCGGGAAAGACATCTGAGTATTCATTAACAACAAGGACTGTTTGGAGGCTGGGATATTCAGAACTAGAATCTTTAACATGCACGAGATAATACACACACCTCTTAGAAATCATTTCCTTGCCCGAAGGTAGGAAACAAATTGACCCCTGAACGCTGAAATGCTACCCTTCCACTCTAGGACGGGCTCATTTGAGAACTGAAACTGAACTATCCCATAACTAGTAGGAGGCTAACTTAGCACTCTCAATAGAAATAACACCCATGATGTCAATGACCTTCTATACTTGTTCAATGAACTCCTGAGGGTCCTCATCAGTCTTAGACCCATGGAAAGATGGAGAGTTCATTCGGGTGAAGTCCCGAACCCTATCTGCTTTGGGATTGGCCACTGGATTGGATGGAATGATTGGTGGCCGTTCATTTTGTGCAGCCATGGACTGAGTAAGTGTGGTAAATGTGGCTCTAAACTTTACATGGGAAACATGTTCGTCCAAAGGATCTTTGGGCTGAGGAGATGGCTGGTTTCTTCTCTTTGGGGTCATGGTCAGTAAAAAAAGAAGAATGGATTAGACTGAGAGTTTAACTTGTAATTATGCTTACTAGCATGACATGAATAATGAAGAAAGGGGACTGTTTCTAAAAAATCTTATAGCCTCCCGCACATAAATGTGGTGCGCAACACACCCATGTACAATACTCTACTAGATGTGGCTTTCAGACTTCCTAGGACTCTATTGAACCTTAGTCTTTGATACAAGTTTGTCACACCTCGATTCGCTGAATTGGAATGCTACACGGTGCTCATGACCCCAAAGGACCAAAAGATAACCCATGACTAATATTTGTACCTGTATACTACAAATCATAATTTAATAATACAGAATACATAGAACTGTAAGTCCATAAGGTTCAACTGAATACAATCATATGGGTGAAAATACCCAAAACAACTTAATTTGAAAGTAAGTCTAAACATAAATCTGAAAGCCTCTAAACTATCTGAAGAACGAGTTGAAGGAACATGTCCCGAACTAACTCTGTAAAACTGAACTGAAGAAATAATTAAATGAATCAAATCATATTGTCCTCAAATCAATGAGGACTCACTGTGTCTCGGCGACTGGAATGCTACCACTACTGCTGGGCTGGAGCTCGTGTCTCTGAACCTGTGGTGTAACATGAAAAGAAAGTACCATAGCACAAATGCGTCAGTATAACTGGAGTACTGAGTATACAAGAAAGGTAGGCTGGACATAAACGGTTTCATGCATGAACAAAACTAACTGACTAATATGAACGTGGGAGTGCAAACACACATATATAGAAATAGGGACCATGAATATATGATAGCATGACCTGTAAGCTAATACATGGTTTACTGATAACTGTCATGAGTGATACTGAAACTGATAACATGGACGACTGTATGTAAAACTCCTATATATACTAAAATATGAAGAAAGCCCTGAGTTCTTTTACTGAGACTGATACTGAAATTATGGAAAGTAGTGTTTAACCGAGATGCCCCATGTATGCCATTATGGCTAAGCTGGGGTCCAATCTCGGCCCCGACTAGAGTGCCACGGGTAAGGATAGCCTGTGAGTAACCCTTATCTGGTGGGTACTCAATCAGAATGGTGGGAACCCTAAACTGAAGGATTAAGCCACCTCATCAACCCTAATCTGACGGGTTAAGATGTCTCAACCTACATTGGCTACATAGTTTTGGAACACAAGGATGACTACTAAGAATCACACCCTGAACTGGCGGGTGAGTTCCCATCCTAGAGTTCACTCGGTCCTAACCTCTACTCCCATCTGAAGGGACTGGACATGAATAACTAATTGTGCATGATTTAATCTTACTGAATTCCATTGACTGGTAGAATGTTACTAATATCTAACAACTGACTAAGATCATGAGGTTTTCCTGAGTCACACTACTGACTTAAGTCTATGGAATCATAGCTTGACTTTGGATATCGTGAAACATCACATGGCTCTGGGAACACAGCTAAAGTTTTTGGGTACAAGTACCTTCGGGACTCGATAGAAAGAAACTGACACATATGACATGACTTGATCATAAGATTTGAGTCCACAATTCACAGTATCATAAGTAAGGCTTTCATAATAAGAATGATTCTCAACAAACTATCACATGATCGGCAATGCACAAAATATGTATATACTTGCATGGCTTCAATAAGATGGCCATTGCATATCGCAACAATTTCATGAGCATCTCGTACAAGTTCTTCAATTCAAGACAATAGCACAGGGATCACGTTGAACATAAACTTAGAACATGGAATAATCATGTAGGACTTATTATGTCATAAAAGCATGATTTCTATTCCCTTAAGTATTTCCACAAACACCTTACATGCACATCTTAGGCATAGGTGGATTCATCAAGATTTCAAACATTCAACCACCAATTTCACATGCATATAAGTTAAAAACCACTACATCCTCACACAAAACATACAAAGATCCCATCTTAGGCATCATCAAAATCCAACAACATGAACATAAACCACCAACAACATAAATATCATAATACATAATTTAGAAGATGGTTCTTGAGCTACATGGATAAAAGGAGTCCATGAATCAACTCACACATACCTTAGAGGGAAGATTCTTGATGATTGACGGAGGAATTTCCTTGAAATCAGATCTTCAAGCTTAGTTACGCAACCTAGTCATTTTTCTCTTTTAGTGCTCTTGGATGATGAGCTTTGAGATGATAATAGGGTTGTAATATGTTTAGAAGATATATATTTCATAGGGTTAAGTTTAGGGACGTGTAAGGAGTGTTAAAAGACTTAATTACCCTTAAAATAACTCAAAACGGAGTGTTTTTGGCACTTGGAATAGACTTAGGCGGTGCCCAAGTGATTTCCTAGGCTAGGTTGGGCGGAGCCTAACCAATTGCCTATGTTTGGGTTGGGCAGCGCCTAACCAATCGCCTATCCTTACTGTCTCTCACAAAAATGGGCATAACTTTTTGCTCGGGTATTGGATTAAGGCGACATTGGTATTGTTGGAAATCTAATTCGATTATCTACAATTTGGTGGGTCTAAATCAGCCAAAATATCACATTAACATCGAGTTATACTCATTCAAAGATGAACCTTGAAAAATCAAACACTACTACTTGATGGATTCAAAAACTCTTAGCTTGTATTACCTTAAGTGACTCATATGAACATGCTTAATGCATCATAAGCTATCCTATCACAAGGATATTCATTTTAAGTCATGTACTCAAGTATGAATCACCAGATAGGAGATTTCATACGTAGGAATACATATTCACTTCCTAGCTTAGAAACATGCGGGGTATTATAGAATGTTGATATCTCAAGAATAACTATATTGTAAGAATCCCATGAATTGTTATTTTTAAATTTTAATAAAGATTTGATAGTTTGATCTTAGCTTAGACATGGAATCCACTTTACAGTTTCAGTTGCAGTTCAAATGAGATGATATATAGTTGGTTGTCATTATAAACCATTTATACTAGTTTTAAAGTGGATTTCCTACAGAATGAGCATATAGATTAACTTGAGTACTATTTAGCACCATGTTGAGTATGTTTACATCCCCCAAAATTATAAGCCAATGTAGGTACAAATTATCAGATTATTTCTATTTCTATATGGATGACAATTACAAATGTGCTAACTTAGATTAGGTTATACTGTTTGAAAAGAGTATGACACCTCTCCCCAATGATAGGTTTTCCCATAAGGGAACTCTCTAATATAGGTTTTCACATAAGGGAACTAGATGATGGACACTATGATAGCTCGCATAGTGTATGTCGGTTAGAAAAACCTCCATAACAGTAAAGACTTTTAGAATAGTTTTTAAAAGTATTTCCTTATAGCTTAAAGAAAATTGTAAAGAATAACTGAAAAGCTTTTAGAAACTAAGTGTAAAGGTTTACAAATTTTATGGAGATATTTATTTATTTGAGGAATTAGTTACAGATGTTAGCTTTCAGATTATAGATATTAAAGTGAGTGCTTTCTACACTTAGACATCAAGATTTAAATATAGAATACAAGTACAACCTTTAGAAACTAAATGTGATAACTCACTAGATCTATTCAACATGTATTTCTATTCATGATTATGATTTTCAGTTATCAGATATTCTAGCTTATGTGAGTCATCTACATTTAGCATGCATTTTCTTACAAATTTTTAAGAATATTGAGATATCAATTTAGTTATGCATTCACCCCCATATACTCAGTACAATCTAGAAGTACTGATCCACATATACGTCTATGTGCTACGTTGTCTCATAATGTAGGTTCTGGTGCTCAGTTTCAGTAGCATGAGTGATTTCTATCATCTCCATCTACATCCCGACCGTTGGTCAGTCCTCATAGTTCGAGGACTTAGTCATTTAGTTTTCTTCTTATTAGTATAGATGATTAAGTATTTTTAGATTGTTCAAGTTAGCTCGGGGTTTATCCCAATTACTCTCTATCATTAGTAGTAGAGGCTTGTCAGACTGCTAGATATAATTCAGATTTTTAGTATTGATTGGTTAGACTCTTGAGTTTAGTATTTTGAGATATTATATTCAAACATTTCCTGCTTATCTCATACAGAATTCAACATTTCAGCTTGATTATATACCTATACTTCCTTATTATGAGTTTTAAATTTAGTTGATGAATTACAAGGTTAGCTTAATACTACTCATATCTTGAGCACCGTGTGACGTCTCGTAACCTATTTATATGGTGTTACAATGATTTACTTTCTATTTTATCCAGAAAGGAACACGTTACTTAACCTATTGCATTAATAGGTAACTGTTAAGCTAAAATAAGGCAATAAGTAGGGCACATACTCTAACAAGTCGTATTATAGAGGGTTGTGTTAAAAAGGGTTAGCACCTAAGACTAAAGATCATGATGATGAATTTCGCAGCACCTACTGATCAAAGTGAAGGTCATTCAACAACTTGACCACTATTCTTTTATGGCTCTTATTTTATTTTGTTGAAAGCTCAAATGAAAATGTTCTTGCAAAGAGAAGATTATAGGTTGTGGGATCGAATCATTAATGGACCCAAAATCCCTATGAAACTAGTTAATGGAAAATCTGTCCAAAAAACTAAAAGTGAGTTTAATGCTGAAGATCTTATTCCATTAAAGAAATATGCAAAGGCCAAGAATATTCTTGTATATGGTCTAGGTCCTTCTTAATACCACAGGGTATCAAACTACAATTCTGCTAAAAAGATATGGGATGCTTTAGCAAAGTCTCATGAAGAGACTACTCAAGCGAAAAAATTTAGGACCGCTTACCTTTTTACTGAGAATAAAGCTTTCAAGATAGGTGAAAATGAATCTTTGCATGAAATAATGTCAAAATTGACCACCCTGACAAATCACTTTATATCTTTGGGAAAGATCATTTCTATTGAGGAACAGGTGGAGAAGGTTCTGAGAGTCCTACCAAAGTCTAAGTGGGATGTCAAAGTTACAACCATAATAGAAGCTAACGATGTCACTAGCATGTCTCAAGATGTGTTAGTTGGTAATTTAAAGACCTATGAGATGAAAATGGAAGATCTAAAAAAGTCATCTAAATTGGATAAAGAACAAGTAGCCTTCATTATAAAATAATGTACAACATAGGCCAGAGCAATTCATAAAACAATTTACATACGACATAGGAAAACACATGGTCTTACTTTTAAGACTTTGAAACATTTCTTAGAAAACATTATCCACTCTTTATCTTACTTTTGGGATAGATTGTACACCCTACAAGTTTTGTATACATGGGCCATGTGGGTCCTCCATTAACTTGTCGGCAAAGCCCCCAACCCAATTTTTCCGCAAGGGATAGAGTCTCTATCTCTATTATGCAAAAGGGTACTAAGCATGTTTATAATACCTTGTGGGGACATAAAAATCTCATATCGGCAAAATACAATTTTAGGCAATGAGTTTTCTAAACTCGAACATTCTTCGGGTAACCACCTAATTCTCTTTAAGCCCATTTTTAACTCTTCAATCCATTTCATCTCTAAAAAAGACCCAATCTTGTATAGTGGAACATGCCGTAGTATGTTTAACTTAGTACCACTTTTAGAAGCAAGCATAGAGGTCTTACAACCTAAAATTTTTTGAAGTGTTAAAATGACAACCATGTTTTAAGCTCCTAAACATTGATGATTTTTTAATCAAACTTTCTGACCTCAAGACGTAGATTTTTAACCGGAGTCATCTTCAGGAATGTAAAAGGGTTGTCTCAGGGGATTTTTGGATTTTTGGGAGAAGGTTTGGACTGTGTTTGGAGTTTAAAAATAGAACATTAATGCAATATACTTAGGTCATTCCACGAATTGCATCGGTGTGGAGAGACGCATCACTTCACATTTCACGTCAAAGAGACCAACGGGGTTGTGCTTAATGCATTGAGTGCCCAATTTGTCGTAGTAATTTTTGGGTCTTGGATGGTAATTTTGTCTTTTTCCATCATATTATCTCAATCATAACATGAAATTAAGTTGTGATTAAGGAATATTATGCCAAAAGTTACTCAAATTTCTTCAAAACAAAACCCTAAATCATTCCCCAAAGATCAAGAATCAAGATCTTATGTCAAGATTTCCAAGAAAGAAATCAAGATTCGGGTTCTATTCTTCAGAATAAGTAATGTATGGTATGTGGGGTTGTCCTAAACTTCGTGGACATATTGAAATTGTTTTAAGTAAGTTTCAAAATTATGAAATCATATATTCATCAAGGGTTTTATGAACAATTTAAAGAAGATACATTATGAATCCTTTTCAATGAAACAATGTTTTGGTCGGGAGGCTTTCCCCTTGAAGTTGATTTTTACTCATGTATATGTATGTATGTGTTTTATTTTTAGAAGTTAAATAGAGATCTTGAGGATTTATACTACCTCTTTTGTAATATAGCCTCTTAACTTCATATCTTATGAATTATTCAATTGAATATTGAAAAATAGTTACAAAAGTCTTTACAATTATTTACGGCATGATATTGGTTATGGACTGAAGAGAGGATATTTCTTTTTAATATAAATGAAAAGTGATGATTTAGAGAGTTGTATGTGTTGCTACAAAGTAATTGACTACTATAAATTTAAGGATTAAAAGAGAGAATCTCTCCATAAGTTCCATTTATTTTGATATACAAATCCTTTTGTACTTTGTAAATGTCTTGGTGGTCTGGACATTGTTTTGGATGGAAGAACTGTAACACAATAATGTATGGCTTAAATGTATGACATACAAGTCATGGTATGATGATACCAAATAGAAGAGTGCCATAATAGAATTAGATATCTTTTTAGGTTTTGATTTTAAAAGATTTATGTCTAAAAGAGTTAAAAATATGCCTAAAGAGAGTTAGGCGGTTACCCAAAGAAGGAATTTGAGAGTAAGAGCTTATTCCTGGAAACCATGTTTTGCTGATATTGGTGTATGATGTCCCAAGATAGGTATTATACATTGTCCTTGTGCCCTTGGCATATTATAGATAGAGACTCCAGCCCTTGTAGCTAACTTGGGTTGGGGGATTGGCCGCCGAGTTAAGGGTGGATTCCATATAGACCTTGTGATTGTAAAGTTGTAACTCGTACCACATAGCTCTGAAGTAAAGATAAAGAGTGAGTCTTGGTTTAAAAGAAATGTTTTAAATTCTTTAAAGTATGCCTATCTATTTTCATATATCGTATGTGAATTGGTCCCCTATATTTCAGGACCTGAGGCACAATCCTTTGGTCTCACTAAGTAGTAGATTGGTGTGTCTAAGGTTTCCAGTTGTTCATCCTCTCCTATTTTGGAATGTCTAGTTTATAAGACACTTTTTCTTTATTTTAATTCATGATCGAACTGAAGGCCTTGTCATAATTTTTAGACATATGTTGGTTTTTGTATTGTTAGAGATTTCGTAGACTGGTCTCATATGTTTTGAATGTTTATAAATTTCTTTTGAATTATTCAGTTGAATTATGAGATTGACCATGTTTCTTTATGATAATTTTATGCATTTATTTATATTGTATGAACGTTGTGCATATTTAGAAGATAGAAAAGAGTGTTCAGGCCTTTATGGTTTGGAATGCTCGTCGCGGCTAGGGTCATGAAAAACTTTATAATAGAGTATAGTTCATGGTCCCTAGGTTTCTACGAAATTGCATTGGGTAGATTCCTTTTTATAGGTGTGTAGCATACCACACGTATAAGCAGAATGCTACAATATATTTAGAAATGTCTCTTTTCTTTTCATAATTATGCTATAGAGTCTGAATGTCCTAAAATCAACGATTTCCTATATTTCAAAAAGTTACTATGCCTCCCCATAGACCCAACAAATAGAATAACCAACCTGAGGATGTATGCCATGCTTATCGGATGCAGACTCATAATAGGGCTTGTACTCCAAAGTTTGTTGTTACTACGGGATTTCCTCCAGTTCAGACTAGTCCACCTCGGGCTCCTTAATCTGGAGCTAACCGTAATCATCCTTCCCAGAGGGAGGTCTCTAATCCTGAATTTTGATAATCTATGCCTGTATCTAAGTTAGTGACTTCTCAAGCCCGTCTGTCTAAGGATGTAGGATATTTGTCTAGTTCATCTAAGATCACAAGGGTTGGTAAATTGATAAGACTAAATCAACCTATGTTGCTAGCACAAAGGATGAGGAAGACCCAAGAGGTTCATTGATGAGCTGGATAAAATTTGAAGTGTTATGGATGTGAATGAAGTTGAAGGGGTCGAGATGGCGGCCTATCAATTGAAGGATGTCGCCAATCAATGGTATAATGAATAGGAGGATTCAAAGGGTAGAGATATTGACCCTTCAATATAGGGTATGATTGTGGAAGCTTTCCTAGATTGATTCTTTCCTTGGGAATTAAGGGAGTCAAAGTTTGAAGAATTTATGAACTTGAAACAACGAAAGAAGAGTGTTAAGGAGTACACATTGAAGTTCACCTAGCTGTCTAGGTATGCTCCAGAATTGGCGGGTAATATGAGAGCTCGCATGAGGAAGTTTTCTTCTGATCTCTCAGATGATCTAGTATTATAGTGCAGGCGAGCAGTGCCAACTAGAGATATGGATTTCTCTTGGTTGTTCTTTCATATGCAATAGGTTGAAGAGCAGAAGAACAGGATGGCTGAGGTAAAAGATAGAGAAAAGTAATCTAAAAGCGCCAGGACTATAGACCAAAATAACAGACAACTTTAGTGTAGTAAATGGGGAATAAGTGATCTAAGAAAAGGTTTTGGAGTAATGCTTACTATAGCTAGCACCATAGCACCCATACCACCAGTTGATCATCAGTTCTAAAACTTCCAGCCTAACAATAGATCCTGGGTATAGGGTACTTAATCCCAAGGTAGTGTAGCTCAAATGTATCAGCCATTTTCATAATTTGGGAACTTTGGCAGGAGCCACCCAGGGAAGTGTTAGTTTTGCACGATGGTGTGCTATGCTTGTGGCTATCCGGGACATATTTAAAGAAGCTGTCCAACAGCTAGAGATAATGTTGTGGATGCTAAGATTCAAGATAATTACATGCCACCACTATGACCTAAAGGTACTACGTCAGCTACCGAGGGCAGTCACAATAAATTATATGCTTTATCTAACCGCCAAGATGCAAAGGCTTTTCCAAATATTGGTACGAGTACGTTATAAAATTTTCTCTCATGATGTCTATGTGTTATTTCATCCCGGTTCTACCTTTTCCTATTTGACCTCGTATGTGGTAGTTAATTTTGGGTTTGAGCCTGAAAATATTCTGGAACCTTTCTCTGTTTCCACTCCCATTGGTGACTCTATAGTGGATAGGAGGTTGTATAGATATTATGTGGTGTCTGTCGATCATCATGATACTGTGGGAGACCTTGTAGAGCTTGATATGATTTACATTGATGCTATTTTGGGAATGGATTGACTCTAGGATGGATTGATACTAGAAGTTAATTTGATAATCGAATTAGAAGTTATGGAGATTTTAAGTTGCAGAGACAATTTAAATGACCATTGTCAAATTCCAGTAAGACTTATTCCATTGCGTCACGATGATGTCCCATTTCTTAATTGTCACACTCTAGTTAGCCTCCGCGATAATGGCACATCGCGGAGATGGCCAAAATGGCAATTCAGAAGCGTACCGCGATAGATCTGTGTTGCAGAAATTTTTTAGGTCCCAGTTGGCAGTTTCCAGTAGGCCACCGTGACAATGGTGCATCACGCCGTAGGCTAATTTTTGGAATTTTCCCAGTCCGTGTAAAATCATAAAAGAAGCTCTTTGGTCTTTTCTCTAGCCCCAAGTTGTGAATAACAGATAGTTTAACTCATCCTAAGCATATTATACCCACTTTTCACCAAAATACTCTTAAACAAAACCCTAGATTATTAAAGCTTACTGCCCAAGAAATCAATTTGCTCCATTAATTCTAAAAGGCAATTCAAGATTAAGGATTTCCAATTCAATAACTTTAAGAAATCATCTCCAAAGGCACCATAGGAGTTTAAGATTCAAGATTTTCTTCTAAGATCATCAATTAAGGTATGTGGAGTTATGAACAAGGACAATCCTTTTGTTTTTGTTCCCAAAAATTTATTTTAGTTTTAATTTTATAGAATTTTTATATGATTTCACATGAAATTCAAGTTAGGTTTTATACCCATTATTGTTATTCACAAGCTTATGAGATTTTCAGTGATTTAAAAGTTTAATTACATGATTATGTTCAGATTTTCATTCATATTTCAGTAGTTTTCATATTTTGAATTAATTTATCAATGTTAACATTATCAAGCATGAATATTATGAAATTTTAATGTGAGTTTGATGCATGGGTCATTAAGCCCTAATTAAAGATTTCTATTTCCAGATTGTTTATGCTACACGCACCCTATGATAAGATTATTCTTAGATTTTTTATAAAGATTTGATCTTTTAGTCCTATGCTAAGATAAAGAATCCACATTATTCATATGACTAGATATTTAAAGAAAAGAAAGACCATAATTGGTTTTCTTGTAGACCCTTGTGCTATTTTGAAGTGGATTTCCAAAGATCCAGAGCATAAGAATGTGAGTAGTAGTTAGCACCAACTTGGGTATGTTACCAACGTTTCATGCCCCAAAACTACATGCTATCGTAGGATTAATATTATTCCCACTTCTACGTGGATGACTAAGATAGTGATCACTTCAGATAAAAGTTCTATTATGATGGCAAGGGTAGAACAGCTCTCCCTCACATGGGTAAGACATTAGACTTCATGAATTCTCACATGGTTTACTTCGGTTAGAATAATTTCTCAAAGGAAGTCCCCTACTCTTAATATAGTCTATTGGTTTAAATCCTTAAGATAAAAGCATATGTTTTGGAAGCTGTGTTTTTCTTAAGATTCATAAAGTCTTGACATGAAGTATTTCCCTTATAGTTGACACGATAATGTAGTAGTATTCAGAAAGAACAGATTTTTGGAACTGAATGTAATGGATCAAAAGATTTATATTATATGCTTTATTTTTCATGATTTATGATCCTCATTTTCCAGACTCCTCAAGCCTATGTGAGTCATTTACATTTATCATGCATGATTTTATAAACTCTGACAATATTGTTTATTTATTGCATTCACCCCCATATGCTCAGTACATTACCAAAGTATTGATCCATATTTATGTTTGTGTGCTACATTGTCTCATAATGTAGATTCAGGTGCTCAGTCTCAACAGCGTGAGTGATTTTTGAGCATCTTATCTGTATCTCTGCAGTTAGTAAGTCCTAATAGTTTGGGGACTTAGCTATTTAGATTTCCAGTTTATTAGTAGATGATTCAGTATTTATTTTAGACAGTTTGAGTAAGTTGTTGCCTGTCCCAATGAATCTCTAGATTCAGTCAGTAGAGGCTTGTCGGACAACCTGATTCAGTTTTAAATTTTAGTTGCAACATTTAGATTTTCAGTATTTGCTTTATCAGACTGATGAGATTAGAATTTTTTATATACTCAGATAATTCAGATAGTTTTTCGCATTTGTTTTGATCTTACATTCATATCCCCTTTTTTTAGATTCATATTTAGTAGAAGCCAGCCAGGGTTAGCTCAGTACTACTTGTAGCGAAGGCAGCCAGAAATATCATATCGTGTCAGATCATGCCATAGACTTTTCATTTAAAGCAGTTATTTGACCATCAAAACATATAAACACGACAAGAGAGTTCTTATTTCAAGACGTACGAGACACGTGCAAAACACTCTCTTTTCAATACTTTAACATAATGTGGTCATCTCTTTCATCAATCAGATGCAAATTATTCATTAGGACACAAAAGCATTTATAAATTATTAAGACGTCCTCTCATTGGATTGTAAAGCAAATCAAATCAACAATTGATAGTAAAAGATTTAACCTCAGGCGTTTAACCATCCATATAAACAACCCACAACATGTTAAGACAATTGATTTCATAATAAGAGAGGGGATTTTATAAATCATGTTCTCATATAAATTTCCAAAACTAATAATATATTTACACATGAAAACAATTCATGTTTAGCTAACAACCCCATAGTTTATACAAAATTTCATCATAAAAAGCTGTTTACAATGCATACTCTTCAAGAATTTCAAAACCCATTTTGCATACATAATTACATACCTTTAAATCTTATTTAAACAATAAATTTATGCCCCTGAGATTTAGAATAGTCCCACATACCTTGAAATCGAAGAGAACGTAGTGAAATTTGCCCCTTGAAGATTAAAATCCTCAATCCCTAGTTAGTTTCTCACCTCTTGCTTATGGAGTGATATTTAGGGATTTACAAAAGTGAGATAACATTTTAAGACACCTTTATTCATCAAAAAAGGATTATAAATGGTCTTGGAATCATAAAAGACTTTAATACCCTTAAATTAAATAAAAACGGACTAACTTTTGATGCTTGGAAAAACTGTCTGCAGTGCAGGGACAAAGCAAACCCCGAGGTTCGAGGAGCGGGGCCAAAGAAAACCCTAGGGTCCGCAGCGCAGGACAAAAGGACCCATTCCAGTGGCCATTTGCAATCTCTCCTTGGCACGGAGCCCTTGAGGAAGGTCCCCTTTGAGACGCCAACCCAATTTTAACGCCTAAAAGATCCCCCAATGCAACCCATTCCAACTAAACATGGTTTACCATCGATATAGGGGTCCTAAGAGATCACTCTACGCATTATTCAAGTGGTAAATATATAGGCTGTTACAGCTATATTATTTGTACGACTGTTCCAGAAATGATGTTCAAGATGAAACACCGATTTGACATCTATCCATAAGCATAAGATAAGATTTTACTTTGTTTATATCCATATGTGTCTTGTTCTTTTCTACGAAACATAAAGTGTTTTGGAATTTTAGACGGTAACAATCAAGACATAAAATATTTTTCTTCAATATAACTTCATTTTGAGTTTGAGAGAAAGCTTAAATTGTCGGAGAAAAAAAAATTTTTATGTCTTGATTGGTACCATCTAAAATTCCAAAACACTTTATGTTGCGTAGAAAAGAACAAGACACATTATTTGCTTACCTTTTTCTAGATTTACCTTAGAACACCATATAAAAATCGAAGTTAAGAAAAATTGTCTTATGACTAAGTCTATTAAATGTATTTTTTAAAGGCATGCAACTACCTATGAAGACAGAATATATCAGGAGGTAGTCAGGGGCCGCAGAGCCAAGAAGAACTGATTAATTGAGGGCTACATCAAAACAATACTCTTCAGCAGAAAATTATACTGTTCAGATGTGGTTTTCATTAATTTTTATGTATATATAATCCTCTTCTACTACGTTCTGTGTTTATTCATATTTTGAACCCCTTAATGAAAATCATGGCTCCACCACCGGAGGTACTATATCTAAAACAAGTACGTTACAGAAGTTACTGCTTTAAGGTTGCTTGCTAGTGAATTGATTTTCACTCTTCTGAATTTTCAAAAGGAGTGCTTTATGTTCCTTGTAGCCTTTTTCCAAATGCTACTCATGATATGAAACTAGACAAAGATGAATAAATCTTTTCAGTTAATATTAATTGGTGAACCAATATAGGAAGCTAGCCATTTGGTGAGATGGGCATACTTTTCTTCTCTAAGTGATCGAACTGACTGAACACACCTACTGATCAAAGGTTTGCTGTGAAGACTCCTCATTTTGTCTCTAATATTACCCTATGGTATGGAGCATTGGCGATTTTTCAAGATCCAATAATCCAATACACTATATCAAAATTTCAGTTTTGAAACACAGACTTCATACATTATAAAGAACAAACCAATCATTAATTGTCAGAAGACCAACAAATTTAAAAACACATTTTGTAATAATAGTGATTTGTCGTTGTTTCAAGACCGATTTAATTTAAACACATTTTTATATATCATAATTTTCACAAAATAATTATTTCAATTGAAATAATCTGAAAAATCTTATTGCACAAAAACTAAGAAAAAGAAAGAAAAAAGAAAAAAGAAGAAAGCAGAAAGAAGGAGGAGAGCATACACTTTTTTGTGAAGTTAGCTAACACTAGATACCAATTATTTTTTTTTTTTAAAATGTGTATAAGTTAAATGGGGACAACTGAATACTCTGTGCAATGAAATTTTTAGGAGTATTCTAGACTAAAAAACAAAAGGAGAAAACTTTTTGGTTCTATTTTTGATAATTTATAGGTATTATTTTAAAATCCTTCAAACAAGCTGATCTTTCCAAGTCCAGTGGACTTACGCAATAAGCCCACATCATGGTGAAGCCTTATTTCCTAATTACCATTTTTCAGTGGCTCACCGCGATAGTGGGGCATCGCATTGAAGCCTTATTTCCCAATTATCAATTTCCAGTTACTAACCGTGATAGTGGTGCATCACGGTGATGGCCAAAATGGAATTTTAGTAGTGCACTATGATAGCTCTGCATAACATAGAATGTCCAGTTTCGAATTGTCGAATTCCAGTGACCCATCACGATATTAGCGAGTCGCGGTGGCATGAGAATTCAGAAAAATTCTCAAATTTTCAATTACGATTAAATTTTAAAAAGGGCACTTTGTTAAATTCTCAACCACCCAATTCTTCTAAAACAAGGAACTAATCATATTCAAAATACTTTATTCTTATTTTCATCCATTCTCTCTCAAGGAAAAACCCTAGAGCTCAAAGCTTACTATTCAAGCAATCAAATTCCTCCATTGTTTCTCTAAGAAAGCTTTAAATTAAGGATTTTGAATTATAGATAATCAAGAATCCATCTTCAAGAACTCAAATAGAAATCAAAAATTCAAGTTTGTTCATCTAATCATCAATTAAGGTATGTGGGGTTTATGAACAAGGATCTTCTTTCATCCTTGTGGTCAAAACTAGCTTTTAACAATATATTTACATGACTTTATATGAATATAAATGAGTTTTATATTAGGGTTCATATCCAATGTTACTATTTGCAAGATTATGATATTTCAACTGTTTTAGAAGTTGAATTGCATGACTATTTTCATATTTTCATACCTATTGCAGTAATTTCCAGATATTGACATTAATTATCATTGTTTTCATTACCAAGCATTATTATTATGATGTTTCAACATGAGATTGATGCATGAGTTATTATTCGAAGATTGAATATTATTATTTCTAGAATGATTATGCTTAAAGTATCAGATGATCAGTTTATGTTTAGATTTTCAGTAAAGATTTGATCTTTTGATCCTCAGATAAGAATTGAAATCCACTTTACAGATTTATTATAGATTACAGAAATCATATTAGCTTTACTTATAGATTGAATTAGATAAATGCATAATTGATTTTATAATAAACCCTCATGCTAGTTTCTAAAGTGGATTTTCAACAGAATGAGCATACAAATTAAAGGGAGTAGTATTTAGCACCTAGCGGGACGTGTGGGATTAGCGGGCCCTAACTTCCATAGAACTAGGTAACCAACATAGGTATAAATTATCAGATTATTCCCAATTATATATGGATGAAAGTTACAGATGTGATCACTTAGATTAGGTTATAATCCTTGGCAAGAGTAGGACACCTCTCCCAATCATGAGGTCTTCCCCATAAGGGAACAATACATTAGAATCCATGTTATCTCACATGGTTTATGTTGGTTAGAAGAATATTCCTAATAGTAAAGACTTACAGAATAGTTTTCAAAAGATTTCCCTTTCAATAAAGTATTTTCCCTTCAAAAAGAGTAATACTAATAGAAATGAATGACATAAAAGCTTTAAGAAATCTAAGTGTAAAGGCTCACAACTTTATTCACATTATGTTTTACAAAAAAAATTAGCTACAGACTTCACCTTTAAGATTTTAGATATAAAAGTGTGTCCTTTTTTTTACTTTAATAGTATGAATCAAAGATAGTACAACTTTTACAACTAAATGTTATGACTCACTAGATTTATAAAGTACAATTTTCTACTCATGATTATAGACTTTAGTTTATCAGTACTTAAAGCTTATGTGAGTCATTTAGATTTGGCAAATATTATTTTATAAATTGTGATGATAAGATGATGTTTTTCTTATGCATTCACCCCCATATACTCAGTACATCCTTAAAGTACTGATCCACATTTACATTTATGAGCTACATTGTCTCATATTTTAGGTTCAGGTTCTTAGTTTCTGCAACATGAGTGATTTCGAACATCTGTATCTACATTCAACAGTTGGTGAGTACTCATAGTTTGGGAACTTAGTTATTCAGATTTTTTTCAATTTATTAGTTTATATGATTCAGTATTCTTTTTAGACAGTTCAAGTTAGCTGGGGATTTGTCTTGGTGACTTCTAGTTATTAGTAGCAGAGGTTTGTCAAATTGCTTAATTTTATTCATATTTGCAGTATTTGGTTTTCAGAGATTATATTCAGATTGTTCTCAGTTATTTCAGATGAATTTCTTCATTTAGTATGACTTTTATGGCTATATATTCCTTATTATGAGATTCAGATTTAGGAAAGGTAGACAGGATTATCTTATGGTGACTCGTAGTCTTGAGCACCATGTGATGTCTCGGGAATAGTTTTTGGGTCGTTACATATAACCAAACTTTTGTAAGGGATGAACAATCTATTGGAAATAATACAAACAGATTACTCAT